>NW_027468370.1:45810-146353 GCF_041734735.1 Babylonia areolata
GAATGATAGTGCATGAGTGATACCCCATACGAGCATTATTTCTTCCAGTGTAATCTCTGATATGGCATAAGTGATAGGGCATAAATGCAAGTTTCTTCCTTTTCCAGTGTCAGCTGCGAAGCAGAGATTTCCAACTTCGTTGTCAAGTTATTTATTTACTTTTATTTCACTTTCAGAGTTGATTTTGGGTTGACAGCTGTGTTATACTTACTTTATTCCAAAAGGAAGAGCATATAGTATATATGTATATAACAATAATAACTAAGGGGTATCTAATGATCATATTTCTATTTATACTATCTATCCTAACACTATTAATGAATGTAGTAGAGTTGAATAACTGGATTAAGAGAGGATTTATCCCCTTCATCTCTGTCTATCGTACTATCTTCTGTACTGCTGTTGTTTCTTTCATTTACTACCACTTTGTATAGGAGATTGATATGAGTAAATTCCCCTTGGATCTAAAACCTGTCCTAGCTGAAATAGGTGGACAAAACTCTCTAGGTTATTCTACGTGGAGAGAAGTTGTGTATTATGATGATGTGAGTGAACAATGGAGAGCTTACTCTGGTAGTAGAACATTTGATAATGGAGAAAAGGTTCTGTCATGGGTTTATGCTGACGATGTAGTTCTTCCTAACCATTTATCCTAATTTCTCTGTAATGATCAGGCATGAAGGCAGTACCCCATGAACGATATGGCATTGTGGGTATTTTCTTTCAGCGTTCGCTCTTTAGAGCTTGACTATTCCAGCGTAATATAGTATAGTTTTACTATGAATTGAAATAAATGGAGGTGATTATGGCTGAAGATACTAAAAAGCAGCCTGCACGTGATAGTATCGAAGGACGTAATGCGCGTCCGGTAAAGAACGTGGAAAGACACGATAATCGTAAATTACGACCAGGTGAAGTCAAGTGGTTAGAAATCCCTGAAGCAGATCGTCCTCAAGTAGGTGATTTGTATAAAGGTGTTGTAATCGTATCATTTGATGAACGAGGTTATCCTATTGGTGAGAACTCTCGAAACCTAGTTCTTGGTTATGTTACTAAAGGTAACTCTCTGGCTAAGAATGGTGGAGGCGGTCGTCCTAAAGGCTCTCGTAATAAACTCACTCAAGAAATGATTGAGATGATTGCACGTCAAAATGTGAGTCCTGCTGAATTCTTGGCTAGTGTTATTGGTAATGACGAATTCTCGTTAGATAACCAAATCAAAGCTGCAATGAAACTTACTGATATTGTATATCCTAAAGCTGCATCTGTTGAGCTTGAGGTTGTTAGTGATGAACCTGAATCGATTAAAGATATTGATAGTCGAATTGCTGACGCGTTAAAAAATATTACACTATCTGTTAGTGGTGAATAAATGTGAACCCCTTCGGGGGTTTATTTAATAAGGGAGGTTATCTATGATTACAAGTATAGATGGCAAGTTCATGAGCACAATTTATATAGTAACTAATGACAACATTGAAATTGTAGTAGGTTCTACTCGTGACTTGCAAAAGGAGTTACGTATTAGTAAAGATGATGCTGATGCTATCCTTTATGGTAACTCGGAAATTAACGGGTTTTATTTAAAAGATATTGATGAATTAGAAATGACAGATAGGGGTGATTATGGAGATTGATCTAAGTAACTTTAATCTTGATGACTTGCTACCGGAAGAGAAAGAGGAGTTACTAGAACTGCTACAGTTACGAGAGCGTTATGCTAAGTATAACTTTGTAGAAAAGTTTGACCCTTATGAATTTCAAAAAGAATTTTACGCGGCTGGCGCGACACATAAAAGACGATTCTTGTGTGCGGCTAACCGTATTGGTAAATCTTTCTCTGAAGCGATGGAAGTGGCTTATCATGCAACTGGTAAGTATCCTGACTGGTGGGAAGGACATAAGTTTAAAAAGCCGTCACTTATATGGTGCGTAGGGATTACCGGTGAATCAACACAAAAAGTTATGCAGAAAGAGCTGTTCGGTACATCAACGGCTAAAGACAATGGGTCTATTGGAACTGGTGCTATTCCAAGAAAGTATATTGATTTTGACTCTATGGTTCGTGATGGCCCTCGCATACTTTCGGTAGGTATTAAGTTCTTTGATGAAGATGGAGAGTACAAAGGTACATCCACTTTAGAATTCCGATCTACACAACAAGGTGAGCACGTATTGATGGGTGCTTCTGTAGATTACATTTGGTTGGATGAGGAAGATCCTTTCCGTTCAATGCAAATCTATTCACAATGTGTAACTCGTACAACAACCACTGGTGGCTTGGTTACAATTACAGCTACCCCTGAGAACGGCTTGACTGAGCTTGTTGATAAGTTCCGTTCTGATAAGACCAACAAGCTTTACTTTCAAAATGCTACATGGGATGATGCTCCACACATTACCCCAGAAACACGTAAAGAACTCTTAGCAAGTATTCCTGAATGGCAACATGCTATGCGTACACGTGGTGAACCAGTTATGGGTTCTGGTCTTATTTACCCAGTTGACCCAGATCTAATTAAGATGGAACCGATTGAGATTCCTGACCATTGGCCTAGAGTTTGTGGTGTGGACGTTGGTATTACCCACGATACTGCTGCTGTATGGTCTGCTTTGAACCCTGACACAGGAGTTGTCTATGTTTATGATGCTTATCACGCAGGAGAAGGAACTCCTCACATGCACGCACCTGCTATTAATGCTAGGGGTATGTGGGTTCCTGTTGTTCTTCCTCATGATGCTGATAATGTTGAACGAGGGTCTGGTCGGACGGTAGCTCAATACTATCAAGATGCAGGTGTTAACGTTCTTCCAGAAACATTCCATAACCCAATGGATGTAATGGGTAAGAAGAATAACTTTGTAGAGCCTGGCATTATGAATATTTATCAACGAATGAAAACAGGACGAATTAAAGTATTTAGCACTTGTCCTCGTATTTTCGAAGAGATGCATCGTTATCATCGTAAAGAAGGCAAGATCGTTAAAACCTTTGATGATACTATGGATGCTATGCGATATTCTATCCAGTCATTACTAGCTGGTAGAGGTATTTCTGCTAATGAAGCTAACGCAGGTTTATCCGCAGCATACCTAGATAACTTACACAGCTTTAATGTTAATTATTAAGAGAGATTTTATGGCTATTAAACTGAATGCCGATAATCGCTCCCACTTGACAGATATTCTAGACCGCTATCGATCAGTCGCTGGCGGTTATACGAATGGTTCAACTGGTGGTATTATCGTAGAAGCTTGGGACTATTACTATGGTGCTAAGCCTAAACCGTACACAGAAGGCTCTTCTAAGTATGTGAGTAGAGATGTATGGGAATCAGTAAACGGCACCTTACAGGAGCTCCTGAACACCTTCCTGTCCACATCTGATGTAGTTCAGTTCACACCTCGTGGTGGCTTTGATGCTGTTGCAGCTAAGGCAGCTACTTCGTATGTAAACCAAACAATTCGTCGTAAGAACAATGGTTATCAAGTTCTTCATGATGCTCTGAAAGAATGTTTGATTGCTCGTAATGGTTATATCAAACGTTACTGGAAAGAAGATATCTTTGATGAGGAAGAAGAGTTTACAAACGTTACTCAAGATGAACTAGCTATCATGATGTCAGATGGTAATCATCAGATTGATGAGACAACTATCGTTAAGAACATGGATGGTACTTATTCTGGTACAGCTACAGTAACTAAAGATAACTCTCATGTTGCAATTGAGTTTGCACCTTATGAAGAGATTCTATTAGATCCTGATGCAATTAGTCTTGAATCGTGTAACTACTTTGGTCATCGACGTGACTATGTTGTAGCAGATGTTATTGCAATGGGCTTTGACCCTAAACTAGTTAACACTGGTACGTATGAAGCTTCTGTAGCTATTGATACTGATGTGATTAAGAATGCTCGTCACTCATATAAAGATCCAACATATATGGTTGGTACAACTATTACTGGTGATAAGCTGAATGAACGTGTATGGCTTCATGAAGAGTATATTCGTACTTCAGTAGGTGCTAAGAAGAACAAGACTCGAATTCTTCAGTGTTTCTCTATGGGTAAGGTTCTGTTAGAAGTTAATGAAGTAAGTGAGATTCCTTTTGAAACATTTACTCCATTCCCTATTCCAGCATCTATCTATGGTGAGTCAGTATGTGACATTGTAAAGGACATACAAGACGTTAAGACGGCTCTTACACGTGGTTACATAGATAACATCATGAATGCTAACTATGGCCGTTACATGGCTGTTAAGAACCAATATGACCGCAAAGCATTGCTAGACAACCGACCAGGTGGTGTTGTAGAACAGAATGCTCCAGGTATGATTGATCGATTCCCTTATCATGCACTTCCTATGGGTACTGACCAACTTCTAGAAACGTTTGAACAAACTAAAGAACGTCGTACAGGTGTTACTCGTACTTCTATGGGTTTGAATGCTGATGTGTTCAAGAACGATAACGCTTACCAGACGGTCAATATGATGATGTCGGCTGCACAGAACCGATTACGCATGGTTGCTCGAAACATCGCTGAGGATGGCTTAAAACGCCTGTATTTGGCTATTTATCGACTAGGTAAGGAAAACGAGAATAAACCTGTTGTAGTTGAAGTTCAAGGTCAAGAAGTGACTATGATGCCGGGTCAGTGGGTTGAACGTGATCATCTACAAACAACTGTTGCTGTAGGTAACAATGAGCGTAAAGAACGTGCAACTAACTTAGGTACACTTCTACAAGTATTGTCTAGTAACCCAATGATGGCTGGTCAATCTTTCCAACCAACTAATGCTAACTATCTTGCTAAAGAGTTGTGTGCTGCACTTGGTTTCGAAGATGTTGCTAACTTTGTTACTGACATTGCAGATATTCCTCAGCCACCACCAAATCCAATGGATCAGCTTACTCTGGCTAAAGCTCAAGCAGATATTCAGAATGCTAATATCGAAGCACAGCTTAAACAAGCACAGGCTCAAGAAGCTATGGTTAAGGCACAAGTACAAGCATCTCAGATTCAATTGAGTAAACTAGAAGTTCAACGTCAAATGGCAGAGCTACAGTTCTCTCAAGAAAAAGCTGCTGATGATCAACGTCGTGCACAAGAAGACTCTGCATCTAAGAACATGGATATGGCTAACAAAGCTGCTCAAGCAGATGCTGAACTAGATATTAAGATGGAAGAGTTGAAACTTAAAGCTCGTGAACTTGATATTAAAGAGAAAGAGATCATGCTAGAAGCACAGATTGAAGCTGTACAGCGTAGACCTGTAGGTTTAGGTGATTAATTTTAAAAAATATTAAAAAAGGGGTTGACATTGGTCGCCCCTTTATGTATACTTATTAAATAAGTGAGGTGAATATGACTGATTACTCACGTAAACAACTTCAATCTAGAATCTCCCAAGCATTTAATGATGATGGTGAGGCATTGAATTTTTTGATTGAAGAAGTGGAACAATCAATTTTCAGCCGAATAAAAATTTGTAACGAAAAGGATGAAGTAGTAAAACTATTTCATATATTGAAAGGTCTAAGAGATGTTGAATCGGCAATTCAAGATTGTATTAATGAACATGTTAAAGAATTAGAGGACGATTTTAATGAAAGATCCTAATATCGACGACCAAGTAGAGATGCCAGGTTACGAACCCCAAACCGAAGCTAACGAGTTTGAGGATTTCATGAAACTGATTTCGGATACTGAAGAAGCGAGTAATTTCGCAAAGCAAGACGAAGAGGAGTCTGAGGACAATCCAACTTCTGCACCAATCGACCCTGAAGAAGATGAACACGAAGAAGACGAGGAAGACGGTGAGGAAGCCGAAGATACGTCTGATGAAGGTGAAGATTCTGATGAAGAAGAAGATGGTGAAGAAGAAGAGAATGAACAGGACGAAGATGAGTACGAAGAAGTAGATCCTGTTGAAGTAGATTTCGACACTGTGATTACGTTGCCAAATGGTGAAGAAGTATCAATTGAAGAACTATCCAATGGCTACAAATCTACCAAGGAACTTACCAATGCGCAGAAGGCATTTGAAGAAGAACGAAGTTCATTTGAAGAGAGTTCAAAAGACTTAGCTCATAAACTAGATCTTGCACAACTAGAAGCACAACGAGTGCTAGACGATTTCCAAGACTTCGATTGGCAGAAGCTGGCTCAAGAAGACCCACAAGAATTCGCAAACACTAAATTGTTTGTAGAGAAATATGCTAATCGTAAGACAGAGATTCTTAAAGCTCAAGAAGACATTGCACGTCAAGTGGAAAATGAAAAGAAAGTAGAGCTTGAGAATAAAGCGCGTGACTGCGTTAAAGTTTTAGAACGTGATCTTCCTGAATGGAACCAAGACATGTATCAGAGCGTTATTCAACACGCAATTGATCTTGGTATGCCTCAAGAAGATGCACTTAATTTAACAGATGCGGGTGTTATTAAAGCACTAGTCAATTCCATGAGTATGGATAAAGGCAAACGTGCTGTTAAAGCAAAGATTACCAAGAAAGTTAAGGCTCCTACGAAGGTAGTCAAATCTGGTGGTAAAAAGGCTGGCAAGGATAAAGCTCCTGCTAAGTCTACATATACTAATGAGACAGAAGAGTTTAAATTCTTCAGTCAATTTTTATAACATTAAATGTTAATATAAAAGGTGAAAACTATGTCTAATACTGCTTATGAAAGTTATACAATGAATGGTATTAAAGAAGAGTTTGCGGATTGGGTATCTAATATCTCTCCTGAGTACACTCCATTCATTTCTATGATTCAGAAATTCCCAGTTAAAAACACTACCTTCCAATGGCAACAAGATGAGCTAATGGCTCCTGCTGATAATGCTGTAGCAGAAGGTACTCCAGCGGCAGCTACTGCGCTTACTCCAACTCAGAACAAACTATCTTACACTCAGATCATGCGTAAGGTTGTTATGGTTACTGATACTGCTAATGCGGTTACTTCTTACGGTCGTGAAAAAGAACTTTTCTACCAATTGAAGAAAGCTGCTAAAGAGCTTAAGCGTGACCAAGAACATGCGTTCCTAGGTGAAACTAACAGCCCAACTGCGGGTTCTGCTGGTACTGCTCGTCGTACTAAGTCAATTGGTGACCAAATCCATACTGATATGAAGATTACTGGTGCTGACGCATCTACTTTTGAAGCTAAGCTATTCGAGCTTACTCAGAAGCTTTATACAGCTGGTGCTGAGCCAACTATCCTTATGTACAACCCTGCTCAAGCATCTCTGTTTGCTGGTCTTCAAGAGACTTCAACAGGCTCTCGTCAACGTATCTTTGAGAACGATAAACGTTTCGTTAAACAAGTAGAAGTTATCGTGGATCCACTAGGTCAGGAACTTAAATGTATCCCTAACCGTTGGATGCCAGAGAAAACTGTTTACTGTTTCAACCCTTCAGATATCGGTCAAGCAACTCTACGTGCTCCACAACGTGTGAAACTTGCTAAAGACGGCTCTTACGAGAAGTACATGATTGAACAAGAAGTTGGTCTTCGTCTAAACAACGACAAGGCAGCTGGTATCCTTAAATTTGCATAATGATGTGAATTGATGGTACAATAAATCATCCTTAAAGGCTGAGGCTATATAGTCTTGGCCTTTTTTATTATCAGAAGGAAATAAATATGGCAATTTTACAAACAGGCATTGCATCTAAGACTTTTGAAGATATGTGTGATGCTGCTAAAGTTCAACGCCCTACTAAGCTGACTTCAGGTTGGGATACTGCTCAGGAAGTGATTGCTAAGATGAATGCAATTGCTGCGTATTACAACGATCCTGCGAATGGTGCTATTACACCTGTCCTTACAGCTGACGGCAAACCTGACTACACACACTCTCCTGCTAATATCGAATTAGGTTCAGGTGGTAATGTGTTGAATATCTATGATACAGGTGAGAAAGCTTATGTGAAAGTTGAGCACTCATACTTACTAGCTCATTCCGATGTTGAAGTTACTGACTCAGATATCGTTATCGACTATACAGGTAAAGATGGCTCTGGTACTGCTAAGGCACGACCTATCCCTAATACCTTTATCACTGTGTCTCCTAACACAGGTCTATCTAATAACGATACTGTAGTTGCAGATGTTAAGCCTCTTCCTGGCTACGCTATCAATGGTACAGGCTCTTACCAGCATAGTTACCAAGTTGTTGGTCTTTCTTAAAAATAAGCAGTCTATTATGGCTGCTTTCTTTGGTTATAAAACAAATATATGGAGATTAGTATATGTCAAAGGATGTAACCTCTAATGAGGTTGTAGATAAAATGGACGAGGATATTATTGCACCTGCTGCTCCGGCTGACCAACCTATTTTGGGTCGATCTTTTGAAGACATCTGTGCTGCTGCTGGAGTTAGTGAACCTACTCAAGGCACAACAGGTCATGAAACAGTTGGTAATATTCTAAATTCTATTAAACAGATTGCTAAGTATTACAATAGCAAAGATACCTATGCAGGTATTAGTGGCGGTCGTTCTAATGCTAACGTTGCTTTTGGTACACGTGGTAATACACTGGAGATTTGGGATACTTCAGAAAAACAATATGTCCCACTAGCACATTCAATCCTACTAGCTGCACCAGGTCTTGCAGGTGTATCTTCTCTTAATGGCCTTACTGGTGATATCCATCTTACAGCAGGTGACCTAGGTGCTTACACTAAAGGTGAAGTAGATGCTAAGCTTGTAAAGAAAGATAGTAATGAAATTGATGTTGGTGTACTAGCACCTTCCGCAGAACCTACTCTAGACTCTTGGGGCACACCTACAGCTGATACAGAAGCTATTAAAGGTATTGTAGATTCTCACTTTGCAGATGCTCCTACAGGTGTTACTGCTTACAATGGTATCATTGAGAAACAGCTTAAATATGATGGTGCTAATGGTGCACGTCTTACTTATGTAACAAATGATGGTAAACATTTTGAACGTCTTAAAACAGGTGGCACTTGGCACGACTGGCATGAGATTGGTAGTGGCGCTAGCGTACCTTCAGATGTTCTTACTAAAACTGAAGCTGATGGTTTCTATGCTCCTAAAGCTGAAACACAAATGGCTCTTTCTAGTAAAGCTGATCAATCAGCAATGACTACTGCACTTAACAACAAGGCAGATAAGTCAACTACAACCACTGAGCTTAACGCTAAGGCAGATAAGACAGCTTTGGCTACCAAGGCAGACCAATCGGCACTTGACGCTACTAACGCTCGTGTGACAGCCTTAGAGCAGGGTGATGATAGTGGTTCAGGTGGTTTAACTACTGAAGAAGGTGACAATCGTTATATTAAGAAAAATGGTGGCGGTAAGCTAGTTAGTTCTTATATCGATTTGGATCAAGATTCTGGTATTCGAGTTGTAATGACTGATAACAATGGTGCAGACCGTGGTTTGGCTGATGTTATTGGTGTTACTGATGGTCTTGATGGTAAGATTGAAGTAGGCTCTTATAAAGAAGGTCTTGTATTTAACGCTAAAGATAAAGTTCAAATCTATTCAGATGCTACTAAGAAAACTGTTAACATTACTCTTGATGAGATGGCTGATACCTCTAAAAACTATGTACGTAAAGGTACAGGTGAATGGGTTGAGCTAGACCCTCTTCTTGCAAGTGAAGGTGAACTAACTGTTGACCAAGGTGATGCACGATACATTAAGAAGAATGGTGGTGGTAAACTTTTAAGCTCTCACCTAGATTTAGATAAAGACTCAACTATCCGAGCTACTCTTACAGATAACCAAGGTGTAGAGCGTGAAGTAGTAGATGTTCTTAAAACTACAGTTGGCCTAGCTGGTCATGTAGAAGTGGGTTCAGGCAATGCAGACTTAGTCCTAAATTCTGGACATAAAGTTAAGGTTCATGATTTCTCTACACAACGAACTACTGATGTTGTTACAGATAACATGACTAATAGCAAGAAGAACTATGTACGTTCTGGTGAAGGTAACTGGATTGATATCCAACCTCTTCTAGATGCTATTACTGCTAATGGTGATTTGTCAGATTACCTAACTAAAGTCGAAGCAGGGAATACATATGATACTATTCCTACTGGACTAGAAGCTGGTAAGATTTACGGTCGTACCTCTGCTGGTTACCATGTACTTCCTAAAGCTGTTGGTGTTATGCACGTTGATGATTCAGGTCACGTAACAGGTGCTATTTCACCAGAGTATAGTATTAACGTACTGTCTACTGAAAACACTCCTTACAGCTACGATATGGATTTTACACCTAATGATGGTGATGTGTTTGTACTAATCAACGATGGTGAAAAACCTGACCACAGATTGAACTGGGCACTTCCTTCAGGACTATCTATCAAAGGTTATCATTCTTTCAGTTTAGATCCAGGTTATGAATTGTGGACTAAGTATGTAGAAGCTGATAAAGAGTTTGTTATTTTCCGAGAAAACTTATCACAAGTTCGTGGTTCTTTTGAGGATACGAGTAGCCATCCAGGTGTAACTAAAGAAGGTACTATTACACGTATTGTTACCAAAGGTACTGATGCAGATTACGATAGTGCTACTGGTGTTCTGACACTTGATATGACTCCTGTGGATACTACTGGTCATCTTACTCAAGCAGATACTGATAAGCTTTATGTAGGTAAAAATGGTAACCAAGAGATTAATGGTGAGCTGTCTGTAAAAGTAGCTAATGGTACTTTCTCTGTTCGAGATAATGGTGGTAAAGTTGGTATTGGTCTTTTACACAAAGATTCAGTTACTGGCGCTCCTGCGATGATTATGACAGATGCTGATGCTAACCTATACGATGGTAAAGACGATAGAATTATCACATCTCGCTCTATCCCTATGCCTCCTGCAAGTGGTGCAGATACTGGTGGCGATTACGCTCTTCGAGTAGCTAGTGGAGTTGGTCAATACTCTTCTTGGGTTAAGATTCCTCCTGTTCCTGCTAGTGACGGTATTAGTGAAAGTGATGCGGATCTTAGATATGCTAGAAAAGCAGATTTACCAACTAATGACTTAAGTGAAGATGGCGACTATATCTACCAGAAACGAGGTGATGTTAAGACTTGGGTTAAAATGCCTGCTGCACATGGCGATGAGCCTAATCCTATCGTTCATGAAGGTATTAAGGTAACTGACGGTCGTGATGAAGATTGTAATGCTAGCTGTCAAGAAATTGATTTTGACCCTATGTATTTCAAAACACATGCTGTTAATAATAAACCTAATGCTATTGCTGTAAGCCTCCATAAAGCATTTGTACAGAATACAACTTCTCTAGGTTATACTTCATTCTTTGATAGAACAACAAGCTTTGTTGGTGCATGGGGTGATTCTGCTGGATTCCCTAAATCTCGTATCTATCCAAATGATGTTCATGTATATAGCGGTGAAGGTGCTTATATTTCAGCAGACCCTATTTCTAAAACTTTCCATCTAAATCCATTTGATGATGTATTCCAACCAGTAGATTTGGATTGTGAATATATGACTTCATTCACTTTAGATCTAAAAGCTAAAGCTAAAGATTTCGGTCATATCACAGCTTACTTGTGGAGTGATACAGATAGTGACTATGTAAGAACTACAAGTGGTGACTTGATGGGTGTTCAAACATCATTTGATAAAGGAGATACTATCCCTCCTTTACAAGCAACTGGTGTTATCGCTATCAATAAACCTACCTCATTGAGTTGGCATGTACAAGCTACTAAACCAAGTCTATTAGAAATTCCACCATTGGATGTTTCAGGTTCAGGCATTATGTTCCAAGCATTGACTAAGAACTTTAAAACTGGTCTTGCTCTTATGGAATACATGTTAATGACTCGTACTGATATTCAGTTCCAAAGTGTTTATTTTGACAAGACTCTTGGTAATGCTCACCTAGGTTTAGAATCATTACCTACAACACCTATGCAGACTAAAGCTAGGGCTCATATCCAATATCCAGATAATTTCCAAATCGACACGTTGCTTCCAGCAGCTGTATATCGAGAAGGTGATACAATCTGTATACGTGAAACTGATAAACAGTTCTCACAACAAGATCGAGACTTCTATACACAGTATGATTTAGGTTTCCGTTTAGATGAGAAGAAAGTTAAGTTCTTACATGGTAAAAATGTAACAATGAAAACTTCTATCAAATCAACAGAACGTAACCACTGGTGGAGAGCTTATGCTTGGACTAAAGATACTCCAGTTCCTGAACAAATCATTACTGGTCTAAATGAACAGACTAAAGATGTTGTTGCACTAGATGGTTGGGATGAGATTAAGACAGGTATGGTTCCTTACGATTCTCGTGATAATTATCGTGATGTTTCATTTACTGCTCAAATCCCTAATGGCGCTAAAGGCTTTGCTATCTTGCTTATGACTAAACAAGAGCACGGTACTATCGCTAAGTCTTGGTTTAAAAACTTGACTTTAGAAGTAGGTCGTCCATTCACTTACTACGATATTAAGATTGCTTCTAATAAGATTAACCCTATGCATATTGCTATGCCAACGCTTACAATGCAATACTTTAAACCAGAAGATTGGACACATAACTTCTTCCCTATTACTGGTAACATGGAACCTATGCCTCTTGGTAAGATTACATCTAACACTGGTATTAAAGCTGAGGTTACACAAGATGTTAATCTAGGTGAAGAGTTGGGTGAACCATACACATACGTAACATCCTTAGCTATGAAACAAGCTGGTAATGCACGTATCCAAACTTCTGTGTACGTTCGTTCTACTTCAGCAGTTCCTAAAGGTCAAACTGTACAGTACAGCATCCATTGGGTTCGTGCTCGTAAACAAGCTGATGGTTCTTGGAGTCAGGAGTATATTCCAGGCGGTGAACGTAATGCATATGTAACTGGTGGCGACCCTGTCGTTCATCACAAAGCATTCTCACCTGTTGACTTCCCTGTTCAAGTAGGTGATGTACTTACGCTTCGTGCAGTAGGTCATGGCTCAGATCAAGTTGAATTTGTATCTCAAAACTTTAAACCAAGTATTGAGAATACTGTTCAAATGGTTGTATAATAAGGGAGGCTTCGGCCTCCTTTTATGAGGATGAGTTATGGATACTAAAATGTGGGTGAGTGCGATCTTCTCAGTAATAAGTGTAACTGCTATCCCTACCGTGGGATATATTTACACACAAGGTCAACAGCAAGCTGTCCAAACTCAACTCTCTTCTTCAATGGAGATGTTAGGGGTTTCTATAAGAGAACTCTCTAAAGAAACATCACATTTAAGAGAAGAGATGCGAGGACAGATGGTAAAGATAGAAAATGTAGAGAGCGGAGTTACATCTCTGAGTACGCGAGTGAATCGTTTAGATTCCCAAGTACAAGAAACTTCAAAGGATGTAGCTGTCCTCTCTGCATACCATTCAGAAAGGAAATAGACGTATGATGTTTAAAAACAAACTTACTCCAGAAGCACTGGAGAGGTTTCAGTCTCGTAATAGAGCTAACATCTACCTTACAGTAATTGCAATGTCTCAGGACTTGAAAGAAGCTAATTCACAGTTAAAGAGACGTGGTGCCAAGTATATTTTTAGAAAGGCATTACTAGATATGTGGGGTAAGTATGTTAATCATCCAGATATGTCAGGAGTCCCTGTTCAGACTGGATATATCTTAGATTTACTTAAACTAAAAGATGAAGGAGGTGGTGATAAGCCACCTACTCGTGTAAGAAAACAATATGGTTATAAACCTTCTGATATGTCAACAGTAACAGACCAAGGCTATTTTACTGGAGTTTATCCAATGCTTTTGTCAGATTCTGATAACTCGCTTAGTGATATTAAGTTTGTTGCAAAACAAGGTGACGTTTTGAAGAAGGTTGGTGTAGGTTTCGCTGGAGGTGATACTGGTAATGCGTTTGTTGGGTTGTACTCTACAGACGACCCAGCTGGAGCTCCTCCTTTTACTAAAGTGAGAATGTATAGAATTCCAGATGTAAATGATCCTGCGGATACCACTGAGAAAGATGTTGATCTTCCTTTAACTGCTGGTAAGACTTACGTTGTTACAATTGGTAATACTAATACTAATATACTAGGTAAAGGTAAAACTAATGGGTTATATAAAAATGATCTTCTTAGTGATAATACTTTTCCTGTAACAATTGATTCTCCAGGACATAGTGATTACTTAGCTGTAGGTTATGTAGAGATAGAAACTGAATAAGATTAAATAAGATAGAGAGGGGTATTCCTTATGGAGTATTCCTCTCTTTTTATATCTATATATTATATATGCTTTCCCTTATGGAATAAAGTTAGTTTATCATGGATATTTTAATCCGTCAACTGCTTTATGTAATTTATTTTTAGATTGCTTTAGTTTAAATAATATACTATAATATATGTATATTTTCGAAAATATTACAAAGGAATTAAAATGGCCGATTTATTGAATTTTAAAATAAAGCCACTTGATCCTGATTTGCTTTCACTAGACCTTTCTACAGTTGCTCCTGCTTTTAAGTTAGAAGTAGTTCCTGAGCCTGAAGATTATATTATTGATAGCAATGATTTACAAGCGGTTGTGGAGGGTGTCCACTCTCGTAATTACCAAGCATCTGTCCAATATGATAGAGCTCTTGAAAAGACTATTGTAACTATCAGTCCAATTAATGTGCGCATGGCTGATATTAATGATCAGGTCTATCTGGTATTGCGTGAAGTGTCTCAGAACATCATCCAAAGTTATCCTATCTCTATCGTAGGTTCTCGTGAAGCGACTTCCGGCACCGTAGTTGGCCCAGATGAAGTTAGCATCTCTAAGACTGTACGATACTACTTAGACAACCTATTTCCAGAAGGCTCAGCTTTCCCTGTAGATGGTTACTTTGCAACTATTATGGGTGATGGTGAAGCTATCATTACTCCTGACGGTGAACTTACAGGTGTTACTGCTGGCTCTATGCTAGTTACGTATATTCATCCTAGTTTTGAAGCAATCACTAAACAGATTACAGTTGTTGAAAGTTCTGCATCTGCAATCCTTACTGTTAACGGTAAAGGTGGAACTCATATTGAACTTACCCCTCAAGACGTCCATGCTGTCCCAGAGAATACACCAATCGTAAATACCTTTAATGGTAAGTCTGGTGATATTGTTCTAGACGCATATGTTAAATCAGAGGTTGATTCTAAGTTAGATACAAAAGCAGATAAAGTAAATACTTATACCAAGAGTGAAGTAGATACTGAATTGAACAAGAAGTCAGATTTAACATTTGTTAATGCACAATTAGCAACTAAGGCTGATAAGTCTGATACATATACTAAAAGTGAAGTTGATGGTAAAGTAGATCTTAAATCTGATAAGACTTATGTTGATTCAGAATTTGCTACTAAACGTGATACTTACACTAAGCATGATATTGATACACAAATGGCACAGAAAGCCAGTGTAAACATTATTGATGATGTAAATCATGCAAATGCAGAAGCTCAAGCAGCAGCAGCTAAGGCTAAAGTTTCTGAAACAAATGCTGCAACTTCAGAAGCTAATGCTAAAACTTCTGAAAACGTTTCAACGCATAATGAACAACTATCATCTCAGCATGAACGTAATTCATTGTCTTCTAAAATTGCTGCTGGTCAAAGTGAAGCGAATGCTCTTAAATATGCACAACAAGCTAAGGCATCTGCTGATAAATCCCATGATGAAGCTGAACGTTCTGAGACTAAGGCTGGAGAGTCAACCACACAAGCTGTGAGAGCCACGAGAGAAGCCGATAGAGCTAAAGGTATAGCTGACTCCCTAAATGAGACTATCAAGGCTAAGGGCACGTTTGACCCTACTGTAGGTTCGTATCCTACCCTATCCCTAAGAACTTACCACAAGCTTGGATTTCTACAAATACAGGTGATATTGGTAATGTACACTGGACAGTTGGTGATATGCTTTTATACCTACCAGATCATACTGACCCAGATAATACTACTGGTACTTATACACGTATTGGTGGTGAGTTAGCAACAGGTGGTACTCCTGAGCCTATTGAGTTCCCAGATAATATTGTTTTGAACGTAGGTAAAGGTATTCAATACCAAACTCCAGATGGTAACCTGTATAACGTTATTAATTTCGATGGAACTAAAGTATCTGTTGGTGATACTCATTTCCTAGAAGCTGGTAACTCAGTTCCATTTTACATTAACACTCCTGATGCAACAGAAATGTTTGCAGTAGAAGCTGTAGATGCTAATGGTGTACCAACAACCTCTTACAGAATTCTTACAGAGAAAAATGGTTACACTAAAACTGAGATTGATACAAAACTAACAGCAATCAATAATACCCTTGCACACGATGTAGTTAAAACTACTGGTGATCAAGTTATTCGTGGTAATAAGACTTTTGCTAATGATGTTAATTTCAATGATGGTGCAACAAAGACTCTTGCAGTTAACCAAACAACTCATAGTGTAAGTGTACGTGATCCTAAAGCACTTAGCCCACAAGGTACTACTCCAGATTCATTAACTCGTAAAGATTACGTAGATGCTGGTGTAGCTCCATTGCTTAAGAAAGTAGATGCTGAATCTCTTTATGTTAAGAAAGCTGGGGATATACTAACTGGTGATATCAGGTTTATAGGTACTGCTGGTATTAAATTTGATAGGGATGCAGGTAAGCATACTACTTTGCCTTCTCATTTTTACCATAACAACTATAGTGATACTGACCGTTCTGTATATATTCACTCATACCCTGACGGTGAAACAGCTTCGTATAACTCTAAATTCCAATGGCGTACTCTCTCTGGTACTTCTTATAAATCAATGGTTTATGACGGTACAAGCTTAACAGTGGATGGTGGTACAGTCTATACTTCTAAGAATAGACAAAACAGCTTACCTATCTTAAATGCTGATTGGAATATACAAACTTCTGATTTTAGAACAGGCTCAGCTTCTAAGCCTGCTGGATCTGGTGAAAGTGGCTACGTTAACTGGATTCAATGGGGACATGCGGGTGGCGCTAAATACCGTCACACATTGTTTAGTTATGCAGATGCTGCAAAAGGTCATGAATTATGGTACGGATTTACTAACAATTCCAGTAATACAGCAGGTACTCCTAGTAAATATATGATTTACCATACTGGAAGAAAGCCTAGCGCTCATGATGTAGGTGCTTATTCTAAAGCTGAGTCAGACGCTAAGTATCTTCCTGTAGCTGCTAAAGCTGCTGATTCTTCTAAACTTGAAGGTAAGACTAAAGCACAAGTTATTGCAGAAGCTCGTTCTGGTTATGCAACTACTGGATATTCATATTCTAAGTCTGAGACAGATGCTAAGTTTATTAAAAAAACTGGCGATACGATGACAGGAAGTTTAACTGTTCCAGATTTGCGCGTAATGAACAGTATAATTGATAATGGTGCTCTTAACATTTATAATTCTAAGGCTGAATCAGGGCATGGTACTTATATATCTGCTCCTAATAACTGGACTAGGATATTTGCTAAGGATGGTATATTACAGGTTCAGGATCAAAGCAGTCATATTAATCGAGTTTATCACCAAGGGTATAGACCTACACCTGCTGACATTGGGGCAGTCGCTAAAACTGGTGATACGATGTCTGGAGACTTAGCTATTACAAAGACGGGGGTGGCAAATCTTACAATCAATACTGGTGCTAATCAGGATTCTAATTTCAAGATGACTGAAGATGGCGGAAAACATGGATTCTATATTAAATATGGCGGAAGCGAAGCATCTAACAGATTACACATGGGGACATTCCAAAGTGGTAATGCAACAGAGTTTATGTTTGTTAACCGAGGAAGTAAAAACATAGGTTTCCAAGGCGGTGGTAGTTTTGCTTCAAACCTTATCATCTCTGCTCCAGGAACTAACACTAACGCTCTAGAGTTAAACCGAGGTGCCACTAATGGCGGCGGTGTTCAGCTTAAGATGACAGACCAAGCAGGTTCATACACTCAATATGGTACTATCGGTTTCTTCCATCAAGATTCTTCAGCATATGGTGGAGCTGCTGCATTTGTTGTAGGCGGTTCTAGTGATACTTTAAAACGTAATTTTGTATTAACTGGTTCTGGTAATTTTAAAGTTGGAAATAATGAAGTATACCACGAAGGTCATAAACCTACTTTTGATGAAATCAACCCTATTAAGAGTCTTACTAAATCCCTAACTGTTACTAATAGTTGGATTGATACTGGTATTCATAGGACTGATCTAGCAAGTGGTACTTATGCTATAGAACTTTATGCAAATAATAGTAAAGCAGGTTTTTATTACTGTAGATACTCAGGGACTATGTCATGGTATGCAGATGATACTAACTCAGGTTCAGCATATGAGATTCCACTACATGCTACGGGGCATTCTACAGGTGGTATTAGTGTTTACCTTAGAACTGTAATGACGACTAGAGGAGGTGCAGGTTTAAGATTACAAATTTCAGCTAGTAAATCACTGCCTGTAACAAGTTATGTATTCAAATTTAGGAGATTAATATAATGGCACATTTTAGAGATGCAATTTATGAAAATGGTAATCCAGTTTATACGACTGGTAGAAAACCTAGCGCTCATGACGTCGGAGCTTATACACAAGCAGAGACTAATGGTAAGTTTGCTTATAAACAAGGTCGTGTAGTTTCTAACTATAATGATTATCGTTCTTCTGGTATGTATGGTGTCAATGGTACTGGTAGCAATAACCCTCCTCACAATGGTTATGGTGCATTGATTGTAGCAGCTAACGTTGATACAGGTGTACAGATTGCAGGTGGTCATAATAATGATAAACTAGCCTTTCGTGGTTGGTCAGGATCAGGCAAGTCTTTTACACCATGGCGTGAAGTTTATCACACTGGTTTTAAACCAAGTGCTCATGATATAGGAGCTTTAACTGCTTCAGATACTATTAACTATGCATATTACGGTAAACCAAAAGATGAACGTAACAGTAATAATGCTCCAAACAAACTGCTAAACACTTCTTTTGTGGGATACGCATTCAAAGCTAATTCAGCAGATGGGTTTAATCAAGGTGGTACTTATCATGGCGTTATGTCATTCAGACCATATGGTAGTAATACAGATACCTCTGGTGGTGGTGTGCATCAATTAGCTTTTGGTCAAAATACACGTATTGGTGTAAGGTATGGATCTACAGCATGGGGATCATGGGATTATTTATATTCTACGGCACATAAACCTACACCTGCTGAAATCGGTGCTTTAGGTAAGACAGAAACAGCAGCTAAAGCAAATTCAATTTATGCAAGAACCTCTACAAGTACAGGCCAATATAACTTACTTTGGTTTGGTAGTGACAACACCACAACCTATCATACAAATGGTAAAGTTAAGTTCCAACCCTCTTCAGGTAATTTATCTTCTGCTGGAATGATTTCTTCTTCAAAAGGTTTCGACCATGGTGGTTATTTTAGAACTTATGGAACTACCGATATAGGGCTTAATATTAAAAACGTCCATAATAGTGTTAATAAATCCGTAACTATGGGGTGTAGAAATACCTCGTGGGCTCATTTTGATACTGATGCTTCTAATGGTTTTTATTCATATAAAAAATGGCAATTCCATCAAGGTATTAATGTCGAAGCTGCTTTATGGTATGCAGGGAGCAAAGTCATAGGAGGCTCTTCTGATTGGTTGCGTTTAAATCCTGATGGTAATTTTAAATCTGGAATTTATTGTGGTAGCTCAGTCTTAAGAACAGATGGATATATTTCATCCGGTGACTTTGGAACAAATAAGTCTGTTCGACTATATCGTAATTTCTACGACTCTACTTGGGGTCAAGAAGGTACAGCTGCATTCAGCGCTAGATGTAATAACTCTAGTGGTGCTCATTGGCTATTAGCCTCTTATTACGACGGTGCTCATATTCGATCTGGTATTCAAGTATTATCGAATACTACCGGAAACATGAGATTCTACACTAACTACAGAAAGAATTATGTTGATATTTATTCAGGCGGTCTTATTGCTCAAGGTAATATTACTGCTTACTCAGATAAGCGAGTTAAAGATAACTTCAAAACTATTGATAATGCTTTAGAGAAAGTTAAATCACTAGATGGTGTTACTTATGATCGTATTGATAGGGATAATGAACGTGAAGTAGGTTTAGTAGCTCAAGATGTCGAGAAAGTTTTACCAGAAGCTATTAAGACAACTGAGTATAAGGAATACAAAGACTTTAAGACTCTTGATTATGGACGTATTACTCCTCTGTTAGTTGAAGCTGTAAAAGAACTTTCTAAACAGAATGAAGAATTACAGAAACGTTTAGAGAAACTGGAAGGAGGTAAATAATGACATTACCATCGTCAGGAAGTATCTCGATGGATCAAGTTAGAAAAGAGCTGGGAATTACTGGCTCTATTTCTTTAGGAGATTCAAGAGTAAGGGCATTAGCAGGTAAACCTTCTGGTGCTATCTCTATGAGTGATCTAAGAGGTAAATCTGCTCAGATAAAAATTACTCAAGAAGCTTATTATCATAAACTTGGTTTTACAGAGTATATTGATTCAAGAGATGTTAAAGTGTTTGAAAATAACACAGGTTGGGGTCTTAGCGAATTCCAGATTAAAGCAACTAAACATTCGTCAAGATACGATGCAGCTTTCATTATGTTTACATTTACAAGTGCATCAGTTGCTGATAAAGTTAATGCTGATATCGAAGCTGGGAAATACAGTGTAGAATTGAAATCTCCAGCTGGCGGTTTTACTATTCCTCCTGCTGAAATAGATACAATGCACCCTTCTGGCGGTACTGCTCTTCAGGTACGTTTTCAAAATCGTCAACAGTTCTTTGGATGGTTTAAAACTGTATCTTCTAAAGGGCCAGTTACTTTCATTTTTAAATAACAATAAGAGGGCTTCGGCTCTCTTTTTTCTTCTATAACCTTTGACATATTAAAAAGTTATTGCTATAATAGTAGCTTTTTGCTATTATATAAAGATATTCGAATATAAGGATTTAATTATGGCTTTACCAACTATCCAGTCTTACAAAGACTTGAAAGATGTATTACAGTCATGGATTAATAGAAAAGACCAAAGAACTTTGGATAACATTCCACTTTTCATTAACATGGCTGAAAAGGAAATCTATCGGGACTTAAAGATAGATGAATTTATAGTGACTTCTTCTGTACAGATTAGTCAGAACTTAGAAATGATTGCTCCACCAGATGCAGTTAAATACAAAAATATTTACACAAGAGATAAAGCTACAGGTAATCTTATTGTACTTACTCGACATTCTATTGCAGATATTAATCAGAAAGAAGCTGGTTTCTCTGTAACTGATCGCTTTATTCTTTTTACTAAAGATTTTAAAGAAGGTGATACAGTATTCATTGAGTATTACAAAGAGCAGCCTTACTTGGCAAATGATACAGATGTAAACATGCTATTAACTATCGCCCCAGACCTATTGCTATATGCAGCATTAGAGATTGCAGGTCGTTGGTCTAATGATAATGATGAAATTGCAAAATGGACTTCATTACGCCAACAAGCTATGAACTCTCTTCAATCGAAAGATGATGATAAAGAGTATTCTGGTGGTGCGATGGTTATTAACAACGATACTAATTTTATTTATGGAGGCAATTATGGCTATTACTAAGCTTGCAGATATCGATCCTACATTACCTACGGACGATGATAACATTTCAGAGGGTGCATCTCGTATGCGTGAATTACGTGAAGCATTACTCAGTCAATTTCCAGGACTAGCACAACCTCTAGATAATACAGTAACAGATGCTTGGCTTAACCAACTTGTTACTAAACTACAGGTTACAGGCGGTTTGATTGATGCAAAGAATAACCGAATCATTAATATTGATGAAGGTATTAATGCACACGATGCTGCAACATATGGTCAAGTAAGTACGATTGAGACTCGTCTTAATAGTCTTGAGAACCGAGTTGCTGCACTAGAAGCTGCTGCACAAGCGTAAAGGAGAGTAACCATGCCTATTAAAAACTTCTTTAATACAGGTCAAGCAGGTGTGGTTACTGATGTCCCTAACTTTGAACTTCCACCAAATGCTTGGTCAGATGGTAATAATGTTAGGTTTGTTAGTAATCACATTGAAGGTATGAAAGGCTTCCACTCTATTTATCCACAATCAGCTTTCAATAATGGTAATCAAGATAAGTACATCAATGCTCTGGCTTCCAGAAATACATATACTGGTCTTGGTGATTTTAGACAATCAATCTTGGTAGCAACTGAGAAAGATATTTACAGCATTAATAACGTAGGTACAGTAAGTGTACTAAGTAAAGATAATGCAGGTTACAATGCAACACGCACTGATAAGTGGATTGCAGACTCGCTATCGAATGCAGTAGTTATGACTAACATCCATGACGTACCACAAGGTATTAATGCAACTGGAGCTGGTAGTGATAAATTTCATGACTTACCTAACTGGGGTAAAACCTTCGTAGGTGAATCTAATGAGATTACAGAATACTGGAGAACTCCTCTTCTACGTCCTTATAAAAACTTTATGTTAGCGCTAAGTACGATAGAAGGCCCAGATGTAAACCATACTACAGAATTTAAACAACGAGTACGTTGGTCAGATATTACTCCTGTTAACCAAGTTCCTGATAACTGGGATGCTGGTGATACAAGACGTTCTGCTGGTTATAACGATCTTACTGATTCAACTGGTCAAATCCTCGACGGTTTACCAATGAAAGATAACTTCATTATCTACACAACTGATGATGTATTTATTATGCAGTATGTTGGTGGTAGTCAGTTATTCACATTCAGAAAACTATATTCTACAGAAGGGATTATTGCTAGAGGTGCTGTTGCTGATTTCGAAGGACAACATCTTGTAGTATCAAAAGATGATATTTATATTCACAATGGTCAAACATACAGAACTATTGCAAAAGGTAGGATCAAAGACAGATTCTTTAAGGAAGTAAAAGCAGGACGAGAACCTGAGAATATCATGGCTAAGTCTGATCCTTCTAATAAAGAAATCTGGATTATGTATCGTTCAACTCCTGCAAAAGATGATTATCACGCAGGTGGCTTTTACTACGGAGACGAAAAAGGCTCATATGATAAAGCTGCTATTTGGAACTGGCAATATGATACATGGACTTTTAGAGATTTACCTAAAGCAACATGTGCTGAATTCTTACCAATCATCAAAGATAATGTAACCTCTTGGAAAGACCTGAGCGGTGTTAAAGACACTTGGAATAACCCAACCCATGCACAAGAAACTTGGAACTCTTACGGATTAACTGAGGGCTCTTGGAGTATGGAATTAGGAAGCACTCTTGGTAATTTATGGAGAGCTGACGTAGGTACGAGGATAGCTTATAAACGTAAAGATGATAACAATGAGATCTATTATAAAGACTTAATAGCTTTTATAGAAAAAGATTCTATAGATTTCAGAGTAGAAGGTATGCCTATGGATTCCTTCAAGAAACTTAAATACGTTTATCCACAATTCATAGGTAAAGGTGTTGTTCAAATTAAAGTTGGTGAATCAGATATACCTCCTAAAGTAGCTAAGCTAGATCAGAACTTCGATTTCAATATCGTAGATGATTATAAAGCAGACTTTAGAACTAACTCTCGGTATCTATCTCTTCGGTTTGAAAGTGATTCAGAAATCAATTGGAGACTTGCTGATTTCAGTATAGACTTTGAAGTTGGTGGATTAAAATAATAAGGAAAGGCAATGTCATATCAAAGATATCAGGTGGGGTTCTTGGATTCCACCAGCCTTGAGTCTTTAAAGCTAAGTATTATTACAGAGCTAGATAAGATTCAAGCAAAACTCGTAGAGGGTATCGAGTATGGTTCTGAAGATGTTTCTTACAAAGAACCTCATAACCCTCAACCACTACAAGTAGCATTTGCTGATGGTGTTAAATGGAATCCTGGAGATGGTACTGGCTGGTACATGTACACTCCAACAGTCGATGATGCTGGTGTTGTTACAAGTTTAGTTTGGAAGCATATTGGTAGTGGTGGTAAGAATGTTGAAGATGTAATTTCATCAGGTAAATACGTAAGGGAACAAGGTCAATGGACAATCCTTCCAGTAGATGAAGTTCCTGGAGCTGACACTTATGCTCGTACTATCGGTGGTTGGGTTCCAATCAACGTATCAGGTACTAATTCAGTAGAGTATCGTTTCTTTGCATCTGGTAAAACACCACCTACTCTAACTAATCCTAGTTCACGTATCCCTCAAACTGGTGGTAAAGATTGGTTAACTTCTTATCCACAAATCGATACTTCAAAAGGTATTACTTCTATTTATGTTATTCAAGCACGTATTGATTCTAACGATCATATAATTGGTGCTTGGTCAGACCCAATGCTTTATGCAACTCCAGAAGGCACTATTGCTAAAGTTGCTTATGCAATTGGTGATAGAACAACTTATCCAAGCTTTAACCCTAAAGCAGCAGGACTTCCGGGTAGTGACTGGTCTTACACTCTTCCTACAAAACCTGATGATAAATACTTATGGATAACTAACCGAATTGCATACACAGATGGTAACCCTTTCACTGATTGGAATACACCTTCTCGAATGACTGGTGATAAAGGTGATACTGGTATCCAAGGTTTGAAAGGTGATACAGTTGAAACTTGGTTTAAAGAAACTGATGCTATCCCAACAACTCCATCAGCTTACCCTCCTTTAGGTTGGTCTAATAAGACTCCACAAAATCCTACTCATCCAGTATGGAGTACATGGGTTCGTGTACATGCAGATGGTACTCACGAAGCTTTTTCTTTTCCAATTAAGGTGAGCGGTACCGATGGTACAGATGGCACAGACGGTACTAATGGACGAGATGGTGCTCGTGGTGCAGATGGTAACTTCTTTGAAACTTGGTATTTAAAAGTACCTATTGCAACTTCAGTAAGTGTACCAACTGGATATCCTCCTGTCTCTCATGAAACTGGTGGAACAACTTATAATTGGTCAAGACATCCAATCGATCTTCCATATGCGGATCAAGCTAATAAGATTATTAAAACTCAAGCTCTTATTAAATATGATGGTTCTGAACTAGCACCAAATGCAGCATGGACTTTTCCTGTAATTGACAATGTGAATGGTAGAACTGGCCCACAAGGTACAACAGGTAATCCTGGTACAGATGGTCAATCTCTTTACACTTGGGTTAAATATGCGGATGATGAACATGGTGCTGGTATTTCAGATAGCCCAGACGGTAAGACTTACATCGGTCAAGCATACAACAAGATTACTCATGTTGAATCTAATAACCCTAGTGATTATGTATGGTCTAAGTTAGGTTCCGACGGTAAGGATGGTGCTCCGGGTCGAGATGGTACAGATGGTTCTGATGGTAGAGACGGTACTAACGGTACTAATGGACAACGTGGTAATTTAGATATTATGGTTGTTGGTAACGCTTGGGATGCAAGAGTTGCTTGGGATGCCATTGTTTCAGAAGCTACTGGACAAAACCCAGATCATCCTATTGTATGGGATCAGGTTACTATCCATAGTGCAGATGGTAATTTTGCTGAAACACAACGTTTCGTCTCTGGTTCTGTAAGACCGGGTACTTGGGAGAAGATTGGTAAAGTTATTGATGGTGCTTTGATTGTGCATGGCTCTATTACTGGTCAAGAAATCTCAGCTAATGCTATCACTTCTGACAAGATTGCAGCAGGTACAATTACTGCTTCTGATATTAAGTCAGGGACTATTACAGGTACTCAGATTGCAGGTAGAACGATTAGTGCAGGTAATATCGTAGCAAACTCCCTAACTTCAGCAGAGATTGCAGCTAACGCAATTACAACCAATGAACTTGCAGCCAATGCAGTATCAGCTAGAAACATTACTGGTAGTTCAATTACTGGTGATAAGATTAGTGCAGGTACTCGTATTGTAATCGGCTCTAGCCAAGAAGTTGTTGTACTTGATGCTAACGATCCAAATAACAGATTATGGATTGGTAATACTGATTCAAATCAGGCTACGACTCGTGTAACTAAAAAAGGTGTCCTATATGCTACTGGTGCTAATATCAGCGGTAATATTACTGCTACTTCTGGTACTTTTACTGGAAACATTACAAGTGCTCATATGTCTGGCGGTACTATTTCCGGTTCTGACATTAATGTTGGCAATGGCAAGTTCCATGTAGCTACATCAGGTGCTCTTACTGCAACTAATGCTAATATTACTGGTGCAATCCATGCTACCTCTGGCACATTCAAAGGTACTGTATCTGGTTCAACCTTGTCTGGTAATACTATTACTGGCGGTTCTATGAATATCAATAACGCTTTTAAAGTAGATAGTCATGGTGTTCTTACCGCAACTGGTGCACATGTATCTGGTGCTATTCATGCAACATCTTTAGTTATGGATGTTATTCCAGATTCTATTAATAACTCTAAAGTTACAACAGCAAGCATCGGTGCAGAAACTCCTTCTGGTGCTCAAGCCAAAGCTAATGCTGCAAAATCAAGTGCTATCAGTACAGCTTCAACAGATGCTCAGAACAAAGCTAATGCCGCTAAGAGTGCAGCTATTAGTTCTGCTAATGCTCATACCGAAGGTCGTATCTACACTCATCAAGCCAAGTTACAGATTAACTCTTCTAACTTCCATTCTGGTAGTGCAGGTTGGGCTATTTATGATAATGGTAATGCCGAGTTTAACAAAGTAACTGTTCGTGGCGCTGTTTATGCAAGTTCAGGTTCTTTTACTGGTGCTGTACACGCATCTTCTGGATCTTTCAAAGGTACAATTGATGCAACTGGTGGTACATTCCGAGGAACTGTATCTGGTGCACATATTCGTGGTGGTGATATTGATATCGGTTCAGGTAAGTTCCATGTAGATAGTGCTGGTAACTTGACAGCTAAATCTGGCACTTTCGGCGGTACTGTAAATGCAGGTAAGGTTGTAGGTGTTACAGGTTCAGCAGCAAGGTTCTTTGATGAGGCTACTACTCCCGGTTCATGGCGTGTTAAGTATAATACACCTAAGACTACTACTGTTGCTAGGTTGGTTGTTAAGAAGGAGACATTCGACAGAAGTGCTGTAGTTTCTGTAAGTGTTGATGCGTGTACTTTAGGAGGTACCTCTGGTTCTAGTGGCCACTTTGATGCTAATGCTGAAAGGATGTGTGATAGATATACTATGCAACATGCACCAGCTAGTGCATCTAACTTTGAACGTCTTTTGAGACTTTATCCACAAGATGGGTCTGGAACAGGTTATACTGTATCTGGTAGAGGTAGAGGTATGGTTAGATGGGTTGGTTTTGATTCAATATCTAAACAAGGGTTTGGATCAGTCCACGGTAACATGGTCTATACTGTAAAAATACCTAAAGCAAGCACTTCTACAGGTACTATCACAATTCCATTAGTTATGAAATGTACTCCTCCTAAAGATTATTGGGGAGGTTTAGCACATACAAGTACAAACTACTTCCAAGTTGCTATATCTAATATGCTAGTAGATGTCAACATATTCAAGACTCAAAACGAAGCAGATCTACATATTGCAGGTGGTTAATATTTACAAGGGGTATTATATTGTGCTATAATACTCCTGTAATTACAATTTTATAAAATATAAGGATTCCTATTATGGCTTCATCGACTACAACGCTGAAGACTGGATTACGGAAGGAGCTTACAGATACAGCTCAGGATGATGTAAAAAAAGTCTATAGTGCCTTAAAAAGCGCAGGCGTTCCTCAAATGGAGATTGCTAAACTTTCTCCACTACAACTTCAAGCTCTGTCAAGCATGAGTAATAATCAGATTGTCAATTCATTCCAAGGTATCTTGAAAAATACACAAGGTAATGTGACTGCTGGTTCTGATGCTATGAAACAGGCAATTAATCAACTAGGTCAAAGTGCAGTTCAATACCAGAAAGGTGCAGGTACAATTGATAAAAGTATCGGTACTCTTGAACAAGGTAAAGGTGCTCTAGCTACCGCAGGTAAAGGTATTCAAGAAGCAGCAGATGTTGCGAGAGGCAGTCAACAAGATATTGCTGCTGGTCGTGGTGCTTTGCAAAAAGCTTCTGAAGTATCTGGTGAAGGTACAGATCTTATCCGACAAGGTGCAGGTCGTATTGGTACAGTTGGTGACCAAGCTACTAACCAACAGATTGCAAGTCAAGCTGGTGTGTTAATGCATTCTGCCCCTGTAGATGAGCAAGTATCTGCTATTGATAAAGTTGCTGCTGCTAACACTCGTAACCTTACAGATGCAGTTAACCGTAACTTGTCTGAGAAAACTCTTCCAACTCTATACCGTGGAGCAACTGGTACTGGTAATATTGGTTCATCTCGTTCCGCTTTATCAGAAGGTGTTGCACGTCGTGGTGCTGCTGAAGAACTTTCTCGTGGTCAACAAAACATTCTTGCACAATCTGCTGCACAGAAAGCTAACCTACGACAACAAGCATTCCAAACTGGTGTGAGCTCTGCTCAACAAAATGCTGCTAGACAACTACAAGCTGGTACATCAACCGTAGCTGCTGGTCAAGCGTTGGGTCAAGGCACTCAAAACCAATTAGGTATTGCACAAGGTTATGGTCAGACTGGTGCTGGTCAACGACAACTTGCTGGTACACTAGGCTCTCTTGCTGGACAACAACAAGCTCAAGCTGGTGCTCTTGGCAATATTGCAACAGGTGAACGTGCAACTGGTGCTGCTCAAATTGGTGCAGGACAAGCTACTGATGCTAACGCTGCTCGTAAAGCTCAGATGGCACAATCTCTAGCAGGTCTTGGTATGACAGCAGGACAGACAGGCTCACAACTTTCACAACAACAGATTCAAAACCAAATGGTTGGTGGTCAGTTACAACAAACTCAATCACAGAATCAGCTTAATGCTGCATATAACAATGCTTTGGCTAAACGTCAGAAAGGTATGCAAGACTTAGGTGCTTACACTGGTGCTCTTAACCAGATTCGACCTCTAGTTGACCAAACTACGGCAGCTAGTTCAACTCCAGGCTCAATGCATACTCAAGATTATCTATCTCTTGGTGCAGGTGTACTTGGTGCATGGTTAGGTAGTTAATACGAAGGGAAGGGTTTGTCCCTTCCTTTTTTCGTTTAAGGAGATAATAAATGTTTGATTTAATGTCAAGAAATAGAAAAGATCCATTCTCTGCCGAACTAGATTTAGATTCACTTAAATGGTCAATGATTGGTTCACGAGGTGGTAAACACTCTGGTCGAAGCCAAGACCATGCTGGTAGCCGTTCACATGGTTCTTCTCACTCTGGTGGTCGTTCATCAGGAGGCAGTTCAAGAGGTCGTGGTGGAGATTCTGGTAATAACAAAGGTGGTGGTTCTAAAGGCGGAGAGAGCTCTGGTTCTGGTTCTAGCACAGGCGGACATACTGGAGGTGGCTTTGGTGTAGGTTCTGGTTCAGATGCAGCACATGGTGGTATGGGTGCAGGAGCATTTGGCGGTGCTTCACTTGGTGGTGATTCTCATGCAGGTCAAGGCGCAGCTCATGGTGGCTTTGGTGGTGGAGCTTTCGGTGGCACTTCATTAGGCGGCGGAGGCGGTCGTGGACATGGTTCTGGTGGTTCAGGTCATGGTGGACAAACTGTAGGAGGTACTCATCATGGCACAGATGCTGGCGGTATTGCTGGTACTGGACATGGCTGGGGCTCTGTCGGTGGACGACCTTCAGGTGGCACTGGTGCTGGAACAGGTGGTATTGCTAACACTGGTTACGGATGGGGGTCTATTGGTGTAAATGATTATGGTGGTTTCGGTAATGAAATCTCTAATCGTATCAATCAGCAAGGTGGCTTTGGTAACGAGTATGGTATGTACAGTACAGATACTCTTCAATCCATGTACCATTCACAACTAGCACAAGAAGCAGCAGACAGAGCATGGGCAGCAGGTGATTATGGTAGTTGGTTATCTAACTCACTCCAATCTATCGGTACAAACCTTACTGGCAAAGTTGGACAACAAGTTGATTCTATTATGAATGCTCCTATGGATTATGCAGCAGATTTAACTCGTTCTCCTTTAGGCTTAGTAGCAGGTGCTCTTGTAGGTACTCCAGCTCTTACAGCGATGTATGGGCTTCAGACTCTAGATAACATGATGGATGTTGCTCAACAAGAAGCAAGCGTGCAAGATGCAATGGCAAGTCAGATAACCGATACTGGTCGTTATGTAGGTGGTCAGATGGGTCAGGCTTTATCTGGTGTAGGTAGCTTTATGGGAGGCGATACCGAAGGTGGTGGTCGTTCCTTTGGTGGTCTAGCAGGCGGAATGGCAGGTGGTGCTTTAGGTGCAGTTGCTGGTAAGGCTTTAGGTGGATATGTAGGTGGACAACTTGGTGGAATGGCAGGACAATCTATTGGTAGTTCAGCAGGTGGTAATATCGGTGCACATACTGGTGGTAGAGGTGGTCAAGGCGTTCCTTCTACAGGTGGATCTTCTGGTGGTACTGATGTTAATGTAGCCCCTGCTGCTGATTACGGTACTTCACAAATCACTCCTCTTGAAAGTCAAATGCTGAAGATGAAAGCTGCTGAATCTAATATTTCAGATGAGTTAGGAGGAATGCCAAGTGTTCAGAAGACTAATATAGACGTAGCAGATGAACAAGGTGCAAACCTAAGAGGTGAAGGTGCTCTTTCACAAGCTACAGGTGTTTCAAGACCAACGACTACAAACACAGGTATTATCCGAGGAAATGTATCATCTCCAACAGGTATGATAGATACAGGTGTAGTTCCTGGAAATGCTATGGAAGCGGTTAATAGAGATTTGGGTATTCAAGTTCAGGTTGATCCTAAACTGGCTGATACTTCAGGATGGACGTATGTAACTCCGAATACTGTTGCAAATATCTCATAAACGTAGTATAATTAATCATTACTTAAATTTAAGGAGAACAGAATATGGCCAATTCTGCTTACTCTAACCGATTGACAGGATATAATCAACCTCCTGCAATGTTAGACATAGATACTAGTCGGAGACGTCCAGTTACTCCGGCTACAGGATTTTTACCTACAGGTAATTATAACCTTACACAATACAACAAACCAGATCCTAATTTCCAACCTATCCAGCAACCACAAGGTTTCAGACCTCAAGGAGAAGTAGCTCCTACAATGACTGCTGGTGATACTCTTGCTCCACAAAGAACGTGGGGTCAAACCTTTAGCGATATTAAAGATGCTATGGGTTTGCAGATGCCTAAACCAGATGCATTGCGTGGTAATACAACTCTTCAATCTAAAGGTATCCTCGCTTTACCAGTAGGTGCTAATACAGCTACAGAAACTCCTGTTGAACAAGGTCGTAGTGGTGAGATTCAATCTGTTAAAGATGCAATCAATGAAGTTAAGAATAACTCAGACCAAGTCCTTCATGAAGATAAGGATACGGTTATTGCTGGTAAGAATGGTAGAGTTGTAGAAGTTAAGAAGAAAGGTGATGAACTACATACAACTGTAGAAGATCCTCACAACGGTACTGTAACTACCGAGGTTTCAAAACCTGATGGTACTAAAGAAGTTAAATCAGAAACTCTTACTGATAAGAATGGTTTACTTTCTAAATATACAGACCATCGCTTATCACGCTCTATTGGTGACGCATTACTTAACTATAGTATTGGTTACTTTGGAAGTGGTGGTGATATTAAACAAGGTCTTGCAGCAGGCTTACAAGCAGGTGCAGACACTTACAAACACAAATACGAACGTGCTCAAGACGAAGTTGCTGGTGAAATGCAAAACCTTGGTTTCTCTAATGCACAAGTTCGTAAGTACATCGAAACTGGTCAAATCTCTCCACAAGCAGAAGCTATGGTAGCTAAATCACTAACTGCTCGTGCTACTGGTGGTAAAGCTAAGACTGAAGGACAACAAAAAGCATCTATGGGCGCTTCACAGATGATTAACGCTTCTAACGTTATCTCTGGCCTAAAAGATGATGGTGGCAAGAATTACGAAGATACCTTAACAGGTTTCGGTGGTGGTCTTGAACAATACTGGGAAGGTATGAAACCTCAGTTATTTAAAGATCAAACTTGGAAGAAATACCAAGCTGCTCAGAAACAATGGATTGAAGGCGGTCTACGTGTTAAATCTGGTGCTCACATCAGTGATGCAGAATATGATAACTATGGTGATATGTTCTTTGCACAGCCTGGTGATGATGAATCAATTGTTAAACAGAAACGTAATGCACGTACTGTACTAGAACTTGCAATGCAAACTGCTGGTCATGATATGTCTCCAGAAGATTCTAAACGTGTCATGAACATTGTCGGCTCAGGTCAATATGGAGAAGTTAAACGTAAGACTTTACCTGATGGCTCTGACATGATGTACTTAATTTCAAATGATGGTAAACAACAAGTACCTATCAAAATCAAATAGTAGATGAGGAGGCCAAATGGCTTTAGAAATTGGACAACCGGAACCTGTAGAGACTGGTATGGAGGCACAAGCCTCCTCACCTAGCCTTGATGATCAAAACACTCCTGTACAGCAACAACCTGAAGGAGAGTATGGTAATCTAGGTCAACAATTTGGTGCAGGTACTGAAGAAATGAAAGGTGGCTATATGGGCTTCCTTGGTGGCTTACTTGGCGAAGAGAACAAGAATGCACCAGAATACAAGTATGCTATGGCTTATCAACAAGCTAAAGCAAACAAAGCAGCTAAAGTTAAATCTCATGCTGATGAAATCACAGGTATTTCTGATATTTGGAATAAACCTACAACTGTACTTCAAGCAATCCCTGAAATGGTTGCACGTTCTGCTCCACAAATGGCTGTAACTGCTATTCCTGGAGTTGGTGTTCCTGCAATTGCTGCTACAACTGCTGGTAATATTTATGGTCAACAAGAAGATAAAAGCTTCGGTGCTGCATTAGCAGGTGGTGTTGGTCAAGCAGCTTTAGAGAAAGCAGGTCTTGAAAAGATTATCCATCCGATTGGTCGTGGTGCTATCACTCGTACACTTGGTGCTGGTCTTGGTGAAGCAGCTACAGAAGCTGGTCAACAAGTTATCGGAAACATTGCAACAAATCAACAACTAGCTGGTGCTACAGAAGGTGCTGGTCAAGCTGCATTGCTTGGTGGATTAACTGGTGGTGCTATGCGTGCTCCTGTAGAAGTTTCTAAAGGTGTACAGAACATGATTGCTGGTAAATCTAAATTAGACCGCAGTTTTGGTAAGACAGATGCAGATATTTCTCCAGAAGCTCACGCTAACACAGATCATGCTATCCGAACTCTTCAAGATTTAGATACAGTCTCTAAAGACTTAGAACGTGAAGATTTAACTCCAGATGAACGTCGTGATTTAACAATCAAACGTGAAACACTTAATAAGCAAATCGGTGTAGCTGCTACATTGAAAGCTGCTGAAGGTCTTAAAGATGCAGGTGTTGTTCTTAGTCCTCACGGTTTAGACTTTGATGTTAAAGAGGGTTTGAGTAACGCTTCTGCTCCTCTAGGTAAAGCAGGTCACTTGTTCGGTTATACAGATGGTGAAATGTCTCGCTCATCTAAAGCAGCTAATATTGCTGGTATAGGTGTCCAAGGTCAAGTTGGTAAAGGTGAAGGTGCTTTTGCTACACAATCTGCAATTACAGCGAATAACCGTAAGAATGCACGTAAGTACATGGCTAATCTTCAATCTCAAATTGATGATAAGATTATTCAACTAGATCGTTTAAAAGGTAAATTGAAAGGTCAAAAAGCTGCATCAGCTTCTCCTGATTCAGCAAACTTGCTACAACGTCAAATTACATCTCTTGATAACGGTATTAATGCTTTACATTCTCTTAACAAACAGATGGCAGACACTAAAACATCTCGTTCAGAAATGACTCCATCAGTTGTTATGCATGCACAAGATGCTGATACTTTCCTATCTGATTCTGGTATTAATGCTCTTGGTGAAGATTTCAACCCTATCATGATTGCTAAACAATATCTTACTGCTAACGAGATTATGGAAACACAAGATCCATCATTCTACCAAGGTGTAGCAGATGCAGATAAATCTGTTGGTATGGCAGCTCGTATGATTACTTCACAAGCTTCTATGGGTGGTGCAGATATTGTAGGTATCGGTGGTCGTATTTACGCAGCTAAGAAAGCTAAATCTCTTAATGAACGTATTGATCACTTCAAAGAAGCTCAGAACCAAGTTCAACAAAATATCGATGATAACACTCCTCCAACTGGCCCTGCTGGTAAACAAGAGACTGAAGAACAAGCTCAACAACGTGCTGACAACCTTCGTGAAACACGTAACCTAGTTCCAGATGTTATTACATCACTTCAAGAAGAACAGGCTCGTATTCAAGAAGAGCTTAATAAAGCACATGATGAAGGTACTCCTGAAGAGATTAAGAAAGTCAATGATTCACTAGATCTTGTAACTAACCAACTACATAAAGCTCAGAAACAGCAAACAGAACTTAACGATAAGATTGCTGAAGCTGAAAGCAAAGTTGAAGAAGATACACAGACTGATGAAGTTAAAGACACTATTCAAGAAGTTGCTGATAAAGATATTTCTACTCCAGAACTTGAACAGAAAACAGATGAAATCGTTTCAGAAGCTACAGGTCAACCTGCTCCACGTGATATTAACCGTGAATATGTTGGTATGATTCCTGCTGCACAACGTGAACAGATGCAAGTTGAAGAAGCTGTTACTCCTGCTCAACGTAATGTTATGGAAGAGTATGGTGCAATGATTGGTGGTCAAGAAGCTCCAGTTATCGAATCTATTTCACCTTTGGAAGAGACACAAGTTCCAGAACAAACTGTTGAACCAGAGACTATCTCTCCTGAAGTTGCTGAGAAAGAAGCTAAAGATGTTATCGAAGCTAAAGAGGAAGTTAAAAAGGATACAAGAGAATCTTATAAAGGTATGATTCCTGAGAAGGAAGAAGTTAAGGAAGAAGCTCCTAAAGAAGAGCCTAAGCCGAAAGCTAAGAAGAAGAAACAGCCTCGTAAAGAATATGAAGGTATGATTCCAGCTAAGAAGACTGAAGAGAAAGTAGAAGAGAAACCTGCTGAACCAGAAGTTAAAGAGGAAGAGAAACCTAAAGAAGAACCTAAGAAAGAAGAGAAGAAAGAAGAGACTCCTAAGAAACCTGCTAGTGAAGCTTATAAAGGAATGATTCCTGCTAAGAAGAAAGCTGAGGTTAAAGAGGAAGTTAAGGAAGAGCCTAAGCCTAAGACTGAAGAAAAAGCTAAGCCTAAGAAGAAAACTACTGAAGAGTACAAAGGTATGATTCCTTCTGAGAAAGCTAAAGAGAAGAAGTAGCTCCTAAAGAGGAAGTAAAAGAAGCTCCTAAAGCTGAAGAGAAACCTAAGAAGAAAACTGCTGAAGAATACCGTGGTATGACAGCTCCTAAAACTACTGAACCTAAAACTCAAGTAGAAGAAGAGATTGCTGGTAGCCGTTTCCTACAAAACATTGCAGGTGAAGCTAAAGTTCGTGATGTACGTGCTCTGAATGACCTTAAACGTGATATGCGTGAACAAGCAGATAAATATGACCTACCTAATGACTCTCGTGTTAAAGGTATCATTGAATCTCTTACAAAAGCAAACACAGAAGATCGTCGTAGAGTTGTTTCTGAACTTAAAGATTACCGTGATGAGCGTAAAGCAGATGCTGCTAGAGTTGCTGAAGAAGCTAAGATTGCTCGTGAGAAAGTTCGTAAGTTCCTAGAAGAACCTAAAGAGCTGAAGAATGCAAACGATGCTACAGTCGCTAAAGCACAGTGGGAACATGTTGATAATGTTGTTGGTGATTATCCAATTGATAAAACTACATTCAAGAAACTTGTTACTGATCGTTATCCTAATAAACCTAAACTAACTCCTGTACAACTTCAAGCTGTTGTTAAGTCTATTCAAAATGCTTACGACATAGAGCAGAAGAAAGTTCTTTCTGAAGAGGCACAAATGTGGGCTAAACACGAAGCTGAAGAAAGTGCACGTATGGCTGAGATTGAAGCTGAACAAGCTCGTCAAGAAGAGCAATACAATAAAGATTTAGCTGAAGCCGAAGCTAAAGAGAAAGAAGCTAAGAAACTTGCCCTAGCTGAGAAATCTGCTGAAGCCAAAGCACTAGCTGCTAAAGCTCGTGTAGAGGTTGCTAAGATTAAAGAAGATGGTAAAACTGAACGTCAACGTCTGAAACAACAACAACAAGCTGCTACTAAAGCTGCTCAAGAAGCACAAGCTAAACGTGAAGCTGAAGCTAAACAACGTGCTGATGAAGATGCTGCTCGTGATGTTACTAACCAGTACATTGCTCAGATTGATTCTTTCAAATATCAAGGTAAGAAACTTGGTCTGTCAAAAGCTCAAGTTAAAGATTTTATTGATGATACATATGGCCCGATTGCTATCCCTCTTAAAGATACAGCAGTTCGTACAGCTTGGAAAGCGATGAAACAGTTAGCTAAGAAACAGCCTACTCCAGAGATGGAAGCTGCAATTAACACACTATCTTCATCTGCTCGTCATATTAATGGTGAAGTATCTGGTCTTGAAGCTCGATTGAAAGATCTTGAAGCACAGCTTGCTAAGCCTAAAGAAGACATTGATGTTAAGACACTTGCTGAAACAATCTCTAAAGATACAGCTAGTTCAGTTATTAATGATGTTAAAGAAATGATTGCGAATGCGAATGAAGAGACACTTGGTCAAATTCAACAGTTAGCTGAAGAACTTAAGAAACAAGGTAAATCTACCGAAGAGTCTGAAGAACTTGCTAAAGCTGCTAAAGTGACTAAAGAAGTGTTGGGTGACATTGCTTCTCGAAGAATGAATCCTGAGAATTTGCAAGAAGTGGAAGGTGCGAATGGTCTTTACTTTGAAGATGATAAGACTAAGATCCAACAAGTAATGGGTCAAGCTCATACATCTTACATGGGGCCGATTGGTAGACGACTACGTGGTGAAGCGTTTGGTATTATCCGTGATGGTCAGACTATGTTCCCTAATGCGAAAGCATACAACGAATATAAGAAACGTCAAGCTGCTAAACAATCTCCTATGGCTCGTGCAACTAAGCCTGCGGAAACTACGGCGACGGAAATGGTTAAGCCAAAACCTGTAAACGAAGTGATGCCTGATACAACACCTAAACAAGCTCCTGCTCCTAAACCTGCTCCTAAGAAAGAAGCTGCTAAACCTGCACAGAAGAAGCCTGCTAAACCAGTGAAAACTGAAGAACAGACTAACGCTGTGATTAAGACTAAAGCTGCTCTACTAAGTGCATTTGAGGAAGTTGAAGCTGAGAAGAAACCAGCTAAGAAGACTGCTGCTAAGAAAGCTCCTGCTAAGAAAACAACTACTCCTGCTAAACCTAGAGTACAGTTTACTGAAGAACAGAAAGCTAAATTTGCTAAAGATCTAGAAGAAGGTATTAAGGCTGAAAAACCAGAGAATAAGTATCCAGAAGTTAGTCCAGCGATGAACAAACGAATTGATGCTATCTTTGCTAAGCCAACTCAAGCTAAACGAGCTAAGCCTATTCTAGAACTATTAAGCCATATTGGTAAGATTGTTAATGGTCAGGAAGGTGGTAAAGAGAAATTGACTGAGAAAGAACTTCAAGCACTTGGTGCTGGTAAGAAAGGTTTAGATATTACTAATACTCTTTCACAAACACCTACTGCTAATGAAGTTAAAGCTGCGGTTAATGATTTCTTTGGAAAAGCTAAAACGGAAGGTTTGAAGAAGGAAGCTGAGGCTAAGGCTAAACGTAGCGAAGCTGCTAAGGAGAAGCTAAAAGAGGCAGGTATTAATGTAGAAGGTGCTTTGACCCAAGCTACCAAGCAAAAGGCCACTAAACAAGCACAGGAAGATATTGACAGTGGTTTTGTAGGTGAGACTTCTGCCGAAGATAAGGCAATCGCAAAAGCAGAGAAAGAATCTGCTAAGGGTAAGAAAGGTAAAGCCCATGAAGTTAAATACACACAAGAAGAGCCGGAAGATGCTTTGGAAAAAGATAAAGATTATGCTGTTGTTGACACTGATGGCACTCCAATCGTGTTCTTTAAATCCGAACAAACAGCCGACAACTATGCCAAAAAAGTAGGCGGAGCTGTGGTATTAACTGCTTCAATCCTTGGATCTGGTGCTGCAAGTGCTGGAGAGAAAAAGGAAGAGGAGGAAGATAAGCGTTTCTATCACGGGAAGTACGACAAGGTCGCTACAGCTCTAGGTAAACGTGAAAGTTCTAACAACTATAAAGCTGTAAACCGTTTAGGTTACGCAGGTAAGTATCAATTCGGTTGGGCTGCATTGCATGACTTAGGTTATGTGAATAAGAAGCCTAAAGGTGTTGGTCAAAAAACTTGGCTAAACAGTGAAAAAGCTTGGACTGGTAAAGGTGGTGTGAGTTCTCTTAAAGAGTTCTTGAACGAACCTGTTACACAAGAGACGGCTGCTGCTGAATGGTTCCACTATATTGACAAACGTGTTACTAGAATGGGACTTAAGAAGTATGTTGGTAAGACTATTGATGGGGTGAAGATCACTGAGAATGGACTTATTGCTGCTAGCCATCTATTAGGCCCAGGTGCAGTTAAGTATGGTTTGAGGAAAGGCAACCTGAATGCAACTGATGCAAACGGCGTTAAGATGAGTGAATATTTAAAACTGGTCAAATAAAAAAGGCCGGAAACGACGAAAAGCCCCTAGGGAACTTCCAAATACAATTAAGTATAAGGAGGCTCTCTAGGGGCTTTTCTTTTAATTAGACATCGTTATTGTACTTGTGACAGTCGCATTTACTAATCTTAGCTGAACTGTTCCAATAAGATATTTAGTATCTCCAAAAGGGACAATAATTGTCATATGGCATTTGCTATTACAGAAGACTGCGTGATGACCACCTGTATAAACTTTTTCAAAATCAATGGATTTGAAATACTCTTCAACATAACTCATCGTCTCTTAGCTCCTGTACAACGGTCATGGTAACAACCAGCAGTAAGAGGGCCACCTTCGCAACAAGTTAATGTAAAATTGTTATACATATAGATACAGTTATTAACTCGTGTTGCCATTCGTTTATTTAGTTTCTTAAATTCTTTTGCTACCATTACATAAGTCCTTTTAGAATCATTACTACTTTATTCTCTTCTTGTTTCTTTGGTTTACCAAAAGTGTCATTGTAAAGCTTTTCTACTAGAATAGGCACTTCTTCATCATTACGTTTAAGGATAACCTGCCCTTCGACAGGTTTACAATACTTACCATCTACATAAGACCAAACTTTACCATCAGTACCAATTGCATAAAGACCAGTGTAACCATTAATCTGTCTTATCACTTTCCTTTTCCTCAATATATTTCATAAGATCTTGTGGATTTGAAAAACAAGTAAACTTATTCTTCTCACCCCATTCACCGTGTGTCATTTTTGTGCCATCTTTTCTTGGCTTGGCATTGGGCATAGGTGTCTTATGATTGTAGAACAAGAACACAAGCTCTTGACCTTCGGGTAGTTGGTTACGTATATGTTTGTACTTTGACGCTTCTGCTGTTTCTCGAAACCGTCCTTTAGATTCAACAATGATAGCGCCTGACTTGGAGATAAAGTCTGGCTCATAGGTGTGGGATATAACATATGGAATCTTCTCCGTGTGGTAATTTAAATCTTTTAATGGGCCATCTCTTAAATCTGCTTCCCATATACTATCTGCTTTTCTTGCTTTAGCCATCCATCTGCGATTAGGTCGCTTTGCCATGGTGATACTCCATTTCAACTATTGTTAATGCTAAGTTAGTTTTCTTTACTCTTACATCGAAATCTCTTGGATTACAGTGTAAATACGTATTATAAACCCTCATGAGAAGTTTCATGAAGAATAATTTTACTCTCACCATGCTTGTTCCGCCTGACCTGCTTCTGATAAAGTACCACCTACTGCAACATTTTCTGTGTGAGGACTGATAGTATTGCCTACGATAGCATCTGCTTCAATAACACCTGTAGCAACAGTAGGGTGAGCTTCTACAAAACCGTCAAAAGGAGTTATAGGTGCTTGTGCTGTTGGCATAGGTTCAGCAAAGTCAAATTCCATTTGTTCATCAAGAACTGGCGCTGGACGACGAGGTTGAGGTGCATCGAAGAATTCTGAATCATCAACACGTTCTACACGATAATTACCAACTCACCAGAACGTAGAGCACGACGAGTGAAATGACCACGAGGATTGTTGTAATAGTTTACAATGCGGTCAATGTAACCCATACGGATATTATTACCAAAGCAGAGAACTTGTTCATTCATAAATCGATCAAACAATTCACCACGAATAATACCATCACGAGTAAGACCAACTTGACTTGAGCCAATTGGGAGATGACGAATGTAATGCTCTACTGGACAAGTAATTACCAAGATATCCACTGGGATGTTACGATTGAACGTACGACCATTGTTGTTTGTTATAGAGATTGCATTACGGCGTAAATCTCGACTGTTTTCATGTCGGCGAAGTACAGGAGGGTAGCACTTGATGACTTCAACTAAAAAGTTGTTTGTAGAATAATCTTGGTTGAAATCCTCAGAGGTAGTATCAAAAAGAGGGTTAATTGCCCAGCCTTTCTTAACAAATTCCATTAGAAGAGCATTCTTACTTTCTTCAGTAACAATCATATCTAAATCTTTCTGTTCACGACCTGTAAACATATCACGCAAGAAGCCACCAAAGATAGCTGTGTTAGGTACTTTACCAATGAATTCAAAAGCGTCAAAAGATTCTGCTGCACGGTTAAAAGTAATAGTCATGATTTATTTCCTTATTGTAATTCCTTTGTAAACAGAAGACGTTTTACTGTGAAAGGATTAACTAGGATACCACAAACAGCTGAAAGTAAAGCATACCACCAAGGTATTAATATTTCAGTATTATGTATCACGTTAACATCTCCAGAGACGTCATCTGCATTGACTTGTTTATCCTCTCTACTAGTGAGAGCAAGTCCATTTTTAGTATTCTCTTTACCAACCTGTGCAGTAGCTTCTATTCCTTTATCAGGAGTAATGGCTCCAAGTGCCATATCCGTCATAGTGCTTGCACAAGAGGTGACTAAAACAATACTAAGTAATAATATTAGTTTTCTCATATAAAAAACCTCCGAGTATATAACATAATAAATACATTATACAACGGAGGTCATATTAATTAAAGCTTTTTAAACTTTTTAATAAAATCATCAAGTTCTCGAACAAACTTCATGTTTTCATTGTTTTTATATAGGATAGCATCTTTCCATTCATCATTAATTTGAACTAGATACTATCATCAACTACTTCATATTCTTTACCATTTCGGTAATGTACATACTTAGTCACTAAAGTTGCCTCCAAACTGTTCAAATTCTACAGGCTGTTTACCTTTCTTAAGGCGTTTCTTATTCTTCTTCATAGCTACTTTTAGACGACGATCTTCGATTTGACGTTGTTCTTCTTGAGATAGAGTGTGACGTTTACGTGACATAATGTAATCCTTACTTGTTATCTACTAGAGCTGCCCATGCAACTGGGAAAAGTGGACGAATAACTTTATCAAGTTCTTTAGCGAACTCTTGAACTTCTTTCTGAGCACCAGGGGCGATACGTTCGCGGTAAATGTGTGCCATTGCTAGAATGTTACCTGTCCATACCCACTCAGTTTCCATCGCTTGAGGAAGAACCATACGAGCTTGTTCAGGAGCAACACCCATCTTAATCATGGCATTATATTGAGCCAGACACATATTTAAGAAGACTTGATAGCCTTGACATAGTGTATCATTAGATTTGTGTTTACCAGCACTACCTTGCTTTACAGAGCCTTCTGGAGCTTCTCGCCAAAAGTCTGGAGTAAACATTTCGATACCTGTTTTAACATAACGACGACTTACTTCATTCCAGCTTAAGCCAGCTTGATGCTTACCTAGTTGACGTGCAATGAAAATCGGTGCCTTACAACGAATAGAAACGCTGTTATGACGGAAAGGAGTTAAATGACGATGGTTAGCTAGGTATTTAATTAGCTTGTCTCTACGTTCGTCTGAGTAATCATCTGGAGATTCATTCCAGTTATCCATATCAGCGAAAGAGACACGTGCTGCATTTGCTACTGCGTTATCTGAACCGTGGTGATCTAAAAGTTCTACTGAAATACCTTTCATTGTATAATTCCTTATTGTGTACTAATTAGTATGCTGCTTCGATGTTAATAGATGATGGAAGAAGTGTCTCTGCTGCTGAGAGTAATACTACTGCTTCCTGAATATCAGTATGTAAGTCTTGGGAATAAACATAGAGTGTTAAGTCTCTCTGTTCATGATCTTCATTCTCATTCATACCATCTTCTATGATATTCATTAGTGTGTTAAATAGTGATTGAGTATCTGTAATGTTATAAGTAATATCCATTATCTTCCCTTCTTTATTAGTATATATTATAATGCTCTTCCTTATCAGGATAAAGTAATTATAAACTATAAACTCTATCCTGTAAAGCATTTTTATTCGATTGGGTCGCCATTTTCATCAACTTCTCGGAAAGCTAATCCGACTGGGAAAATTGGAACTCCATCTTTTGAAGTTTGTTGGTATTTAAATGTGATTGTCTCACCTACACGTTTTACCATATTATCAAAACTTCTAAATTCATGACTACCAAGCATCTTACACTTAAATCCGATGCCTAAGCCATTGTGAGTGTGATTAGTCCAATGACAGTACAAAACCCCTTCGCCATTCTTATCCTCAACCACATCAAGGATACGAGCTTCTGAGTCCTGCATGTTCTTTAGCTTAATCAAGTCTTTAGAGCGGTGGTTAAATTCATACTTACCACCAATGTTACGAAGGATAATACCTTCAAAACCACGTCTTTCGAAAGCTTCTAGATTTTCCATCATAAAGTTTTCATTAGTAGTCTTATAAGTTTCAACTGCATAAACCTTAGTTAGCTTTGCTTTCTCAACAGCTGAGTTAACAGCTTCTAAATCTTTAAGACGATTTTCCCAAAGCTTATCACTTGGAACGTCAAAGATTGCATACTTCAAGAAAGGTGTGTGCTCATTTGGCTTCTTAACAGCAGATACAATTGATTGTAAAGGCAGTCCATGTAAGTATAATTCACCATCTAAGATACGAGTTCCTAAGAACATCATAACTGTGTGAATCTCTTTAGCCATATCCTTTTGAATCGGGTACTCTTTACCACCACGAGATGAGAGATATACAGTACCATCACGATAACGTGCAATACAACGAACTCCATCAAGTTTAGGTTGCATAAAACATGGATATTTAATTAAATGAGGCTTGTCAGCCCCATTACTTGCTAGCATTGGTAAGTTTTGACCTACATTCAATGCTTCTTTTGTTGTGAATCGGTAGTTTTTGTCGAGTTGAGATGATACCATACTCTGCGCTTCGAGGTAAGCTTGCTGCTCTGGCGTCGTCTCATTAGAACGGCCTTGATTCTTCGAAATCGCTTCCGTCTGTTTGATCTGCATCTTCCCGTTCAGTTTCCCGTATTCTCGGAAGATTTGATTCCCCTGTGTCCAAATTGTCCATTGTTGAATCTGCTTGTCCTTCGCCATCTTGAATAATGTCGTCTTTGGAAACTCCATCATCTACTCCTATCCATTTCCATTTAAATTGATCATCTTTACTACTTTGTCCAATATAAAGCAGTCGAGCATTTTCAAGCATCACTTCTTGTGCTTGTGCTCCAAAGATTAATTCGTATTGTTGTTTAATTATTGCAAACCACTCTTGTGGCGTCTCTCCGGCCTTTAGAAGCTCATCAGCTGTTTTTGGGCCTACACCCTTACGACGAAGATAAGTCTGCCCTACCTTCTTCCCAGACTTGTATATGAGCTGTTCTTTACGACCACATCCAGGGATATTATCCACTGAATCTCCAGTTAGCATTTGTTTGAAAAAGAATCTCAAACCAGTTAACTTGTCCACATAATAGAGAGGTTTGGCTGGCTGGTTTTCACCACAAGCCCAAGAATAGTGATAACCTTCTACCATTCGTAAATCTTTATCACGAGAAGCAATAACAGTGGAGACTCCTTTGAGATTATAATCCCTTTGAGTAATCCCCATAGCGTCATCAGCTTCTGTTCCGTGAACTTCTGTTGGATTGTATTTCTTACGAAGATACTCATCTACAGTTTTCCAATGATAAGGTTTTTCTAAATCATCTCGATTGCCTTTATAAGGCTGTTGTTTAGCAATATCAAATCTAAAGTTATCTTTTCCAGTAATGAAACAGATAAAATCATCTGCACCTGTAGCATCCATGATGCCATTAATTCGATCATCAACTAACTCTTCTACGAATCTAACTGGAGCGGGAACTTTCTCTCCCTCCAACATTGAATGATCAAACTGAACAGCACCAAGTTCATAACGAAGTACATCTGCATCGATTAATGCTAATTGAATCTTAGGTTTTTGACTAGCAAAACTAGGAATGGTTGCCATTATTACTCTCCCTGTATAATGTCATGATATTTAATACCGCATAGCTTACAGTATCTGAACTTCTTGTTCATTTTAACTGTTTCCATCGGCTTATCACAGAAATTACACAATGGAAGAGCTTTGAAGTTTATAATGCTATACCGATTACCTTTATTCTTGATTAGAGTTATCTTGTCCTTGTCCATCATCCTCAAATCCTTTTTGAATGTCTGGGTTAAAGTTTCCTCTACCTTCTCTGAAGAAAGCTTCTAATGCACCAGATAGTGCATCAGCCATATTCAAAGCTTGAGGTAACTTAATTGTAGTATCTTCTACAACTCCTGTTAGTTTATTGGCAGTTTGGTATTCCTGCTCAATAAGATGTACTTGATAGAATCCATTCTCATACACTAACATGTTTACTTTCCTTTTCGTGAGTTCTCTTCTTTTGCAATCAACTCTTCTACAGCAAGTTTAGCATGCTTAAATTCGCTCGTAAACATACCGTACATAGCATCAATAGCCATAGGGTTACGTGATACCTTAGAGAATAGAATCTGAGCTTGTGGATAGCTTAGAGAGAGCATAGTGGGACTATAAATACGAGTTCCTACTAACGCTTCTTCTAATTCAATCACATGAAGAGCTTTTCTAAGATTAATTAATTTATCACCTTTCTGTCGTGTCAGGTATTTAACTAGTTTACAGAAACAAGGAGAACCACCTAAAGTGTAACATAACTCAAGAGGTTGAATTGCTTGGTCTGTATAGTGTGTACCATCAACTTGTTTGTCCAGTGCTGTTGTTGTCATTATTAGTTCCTTCTAAAAATTGTGCAAATGAATTGTTGCTTCGATGAGCATCGCTCGGTGCGATAATGATACCTAGATCCTTCAGGTATTGAATAACTTCTTGTGGATTACCACGTTTGATGATTGTAGATTCTTCTGGAATAAAACCTAGAAGTTTATTAATCTGTGTTTTACTGAAAGAGAAATCGTCTGGTTTACGACCCCATCCACCAAACATTGTTGGAAGTTTGATATTACCATCACGAACTTCTCGTTTGTGCATACGTTGTGACCAAGAAGGTTGATACTCTTCTTCAATATAGTTACGACGTAAATCAGCTCGTCCCCAGTAGATATTCTTCTTAAGGTTTTCATGATAATTCACATCATACTGTTTACCAATTGGTTCACGTCGTTTATGAGGAGTCACTTCAAATACAAAGTCATCAAACCATTTCTCACCACTCTCAGGAAGCTGGTTACATGTTTTCCAGTAAAGGGTTAGGTAGTAACCGCTAACTTTAATGTCATTTTTAGCAGTGATATCTGGTTTTAATTCAAGACCTTCCCATTTATCCATCATCTTATTAGCATTAGCTTGTGCAGTGAAATTAATCACATTAGATACATCACAAGCACCACCTCCTGAGAGGTGAAGCTTCTTAGTAACTAAATTACGTTGTACAACCATCTGTGGTTTATGTTGCCCATGCTTAACTCGCTGAATACGACAAACTACATCACCAGTGTTAACTGTAATACCTAAAGAATCTTTCATTTATTGTAATTCCGTTGTTTTATAAGTCACAAGAACAATATGATCGTTCTTTGTGTGTTTTTTAAGTTTATGAACTTTAACAATTTCCCCAAGACCTTGTTGGAGAAACTTCAATTTAGCATGAAGAGTCGGATTAGCATACTTCTTAGGTATTTTAATCTCGATTTCTTTCTTAACTTTTACTCGCTGACGACGAGGTTTCTTTGGCTTCTCTTTCTCAGCAGTTGTTTCTTCTTTGGTTTTAATCTTTTCATTTCTAGCTTTCTCTTTATTTGACTCACGTTCCATAGCAAGCAAATCATATGTATCACAATCTGAACTACTCATTTCAATATCCTTATATAATAAAAAACCCCAACAGAAAATCTGTCAGGGTTACATTCAGTCAATCAACTAATAATTAAAATGGGATTTCTTCGTCGAAATCAGCCACTTCTGGTGCACTTGCTGGAGTTTCATCTTTAGGTTTAACTTCCGCATTTGCTGGATTAGTTTCATCACCTAGCTCTTTTGGTTCAGTACCAGCTAGAGGGATGTTTTTAGAATCAACGGCATCTTTTAAGATATCACGTTGGAATGGGAACATTTTAGCATAACCACGATCATTCACACCGTTCTCTTCATAAGGGAAGAAAGAAACTAGGTCAGTTCGTGCTGGTTCCAATGCATTTGCTACCATTTTAGCAAGACCACTAACACCTTTAACAGAAACACCTTTCTTAGATGGGTCTTTCTTAGATGTCCATTGTTCAACATTAACCGTTAGAGGAGTACCTAGACGGTTTACAAACCAGTTAAAGTCGCCTGGAACGGCACCGATACCTGGCTGGATTGCTTCACAAAGCTCATACACTTTACCGCGTTTAGCGCCTGGGAAGAAGAACATGTCTTGGAAGACACATGCTGGACGAGTAACAACTTCGCCTTCTGCTGTCTTACCAGTTACATCAAGTGGTGCACCTGTTTCTGGGTTGTAAAGTTCAAAACAAAGAGCAACTTTGAAAGCTGGGTCTTTTTTCTCACCTTTCCACTCAGGCTGAGGTTGCATACCAAGACCAATAACACGAGTTAGACGTGCTGGGTATCGATCACCTGCGATTAGGCTGTAAACTGTTTTAGTAGATGCTTTTTGTGTAGTTGGAATCATTGCTGTCATAATATAAAATCCTTTTAAAATAAACTCAATTTTGTCTCAAATATTTCTTAATATTCTTCTCAATTAAAATACAATTATAACCAATTATATTTCAATTGTCAAGTTTTCATCGTCCCATTCTTCGCCATTTGCTGTGTTAGCGTTCACAAAGTTTGTAAGTAAAGCCTCATCCTGAGCTGCATTAATTAACAAATCTTTTAGCTGTGGGTTCATTACGTTAATCACCTCTACAGAAGCATATGCCTCTGCTTTCTTAAGAACCCAATAAGGAGGTTGTTTGTTTAGTTCCCAATAACCTAAGTAATCTCCATCATCGTCAGAAGCAAAAGAGCTTTGAACTTTTAAAGTTTTACCTAATACAGGGTTAGCTGCTCGGAATTTCTTAAGAGCAGTCGATTTACGACCACGAAGAACATGAGTAATCTCATTCTTCAAGATTAATAAGTCTTCAGTAGAGAAGCCAGGAACATCTGATGTAAGTAGTTTAATTCCCATTATTTGCTCTCCATTTTAACAATACCATCAACTTTACCAACTGAGAAAACAGCGACAGTTTCTTTAGCGCCATTCTTAGTATCATTCAAGAATAAATACGCACCTTGTTCAGCAGAAAGAATGAATCGATCAGCATTTACAAAAGTGTTAGTAGTAAGGTTGGCAGATAGTACATTAAATTTAGCCATAATATAAATCCTTTTTATTTAAATTTTTGTCCATAAGGTTTGTAACAATCGTTTCGTGAAACTCCGTGTTTCGTACGAGGAAGATTGAAAGGTTTCTTTTTAAGTGTGTCATAAAGCCATAGCAGAAGAATACCACTAACTGCTATAGCGACGATATATGCGAAATAAATCACATTGTTGTTCCTATAATTCCGAATTGTGCAAGGGCAATCATCGATAGTGCTAGGACAGCAACAATTATAATGACTGTAGCAATAGTTTTAATACCACCTATGCATAGGTAATATAGTAATCCAAACTTTCTATCTTTTTCTTCAAGATAGGACTGGTATGTATACCAAGCCCATATAACTAAGATAATAAGTGCAATCATTGATTAACATTCTTCTTATTTACAGAGATATTTTCAAGTGACAAATCAAACTTAGGTTGTTTGACTGCTACGAAAACACCTTTACCATCAACAAGTTTCTTTTGTTTAAATTCCAAATCATCATCTTTAGGATAATTTCCCAAAGACCAATCTTCTGAATTAACTAGAAACTTACGAGCACGTTTTGTAATCGGAAATAAATAACGATACATATACGCTTTATACCATTTCCAACCAGTAGACTCAAGATAATCTACAGTAGGCCAACAAAGATGTTTCTGCTTACGTTTACCTTCGTAGAATGATCTTACTAATGGATGGTCTGGATTTTTGTTCTCTAACATCTCGAAATTTTCAAGAAGCTGAGGACGCATTGTTCTGATATGAACTTTCTCCATTGAAGGAGTACAGAATACTGGAGTCTCAAACTTTCCACCGTAGAAGAAGTTTGCACCTTGATATACATAACCGACTTTACCCATAGCTCCATCAGCCATTGTATACAAGAATTGACATTCTGGACAGTTAGCTTTAATCCACTTAACTGTCGCTTTAATCATTTGACTCTCTGCATTTGTCTTCAGTTCATCCAACATAGCCATTTTACCGATTTCAAAATAGATATCAGTAGTTGATTGTTTACCAAATAACTTCTTAGCAGTTGCTAATGGCTGTGTACCGTACCCAAGAGTAAGTACACCAACCAATCGCCCCTCTAGATGGAAACCTAGGAAGTGACGGGTTAGGCGTGGCATCACTGGAGAGTAATGTGTTTGTTGTACAAAACTGATAGCTTCCGCTTTGCTAATAGGATGTACCAGATAATCGAGTTTCCCTTCTCGTTTCTTCATTATTAAATTTCCTTAATTACCATAACACGAAAACCTAAATCTCCAACCTTAGATGCATATTTCTCTAAATCAGCAATCGCTTTTAGATATACAGCATCTTGATTTGGTTTTTTAGATTTAGAATCTTCATTCTTCTTAACAACAACTACTAAATTATGATTTTCATCATTGTGCAATAAATAATTTAGAAGGCTTGAATTGTTGCTTGGGACAGGTGATACATATTTGACTTTAGCTTCCATAATAACCCTTAGATAAGTTGCTGGATACGGACATAACGTTTACCCCAAAGTCCTTTAATCTCTTTACCATGGGAATCTTGTACGGGGGTAGTGGCTGTCGTATCGTCATAGATTGTACGAATATTAGACTGAACTGTTGTATCTGTCAAGATAGATTGAATCTTAGGAAGATTCTTCTTAACGCCATCAATAGCCAATGTGATTAGTAGTTGTTTAACAGGGCCGAGATTAACTACAGCACTGATAACTGATTTACTTGGTAGAAGTTTATCTAACTCTAATAGTTGCTTTTTATGAACATTGTAGAAGTTAGCAATATCACGTTGTGTAGGAACTTTGCTTACACCACCGACATTCTTAACAATTGTATTCATATTAGCCCAGAAAGGATGGCTGCTAGTGAAACCAGCTGACTCTTTGCCGTAGCTGTTGATGTTACCCGAGGTATCTGTAGCTTGTTTGCTATCATACTTCATGAATTCATTAACCAAATCAGCAAGGTTATTGCCACGCCAGTAGTTAATAATAGCTGTACTGTTTTCAAGAACAAGTTTTTCTAGGAAAATCGCTTCACGACGACTGTTACCATCGACTAGATATTTATGGATCTGATTGTTCACTGGAACTTCCATAATATTGAAGATGGCACCTGCACCAGATTGAACACCATTAAGGTGTGGGCTGTTTTGACGAGGTGTATAGCGGTTTTCTGGTTTCCAAAACGGAGGGTTTTTAACCTCTAGTTTGTTAATTAACACAGATTGGTTTACAATTTCTTGACGAAGAAAAGTTACAGTCATTATTTATTTCTCTTTTTAAAGGTGATAATATCAATAAGGGCGTCAATTAAATCAAACACCCAGTCAATGTCTAAGATTTTATGCAACATAAGTTCCTTTGAAACTGCGAGTTGGCATTGAACGTTCGTAATCATCCAACCCTCTCCATAAACTAGAACCAGCAGATTGAGCTGATTTAGCTTTAACTTTATGTTGTTTAGTTTTCTTAAGAGCACGACGCTCTAGGTAACCTGATTTTTGCATTAGAAACCTCGTAACTTCATGTGCATTTCACGGATAGATTGAGTAGTGCGGCCAAGGCGACGTGCAATAGCGCCATATGTGTAGCCTCTATGTCGCATGCTTCTAACTACACGACGTTCATAAGAAGACCAATATTTACCGTGGTTACGTGGAAAAGCTGGATGTGTATTTCTGTACATTATTTATTACCTTTAAGTAGTTTATTAAAATGTTCTACTTCAGCTTCGATTAGTCGTTGAAGAACTGTATTCTTGCTTGTCGTAAATGCAACAGCAAGTGTTTTAGCGACAGTGTCTAATGCAAGGCCACCAACCACATTTGAACCTGACATATATCGATCGTACTTAATACGAGCTGACTCTTCAGCTAGTTTATTAATTGCACTAGGAAGCTTTCTCATTTCCTATCTCCAATATTTCTTTAAGATGTTTTGCATTTTCTTCGTAATAGGTGATTTTCTTCTTAGCCTCTTCTACTGATTTAATATCGAAGAATAAGTCTAATTGAAACATCATCACTTCTTTATCATTCTTCAATCTGGTGTAACCTCGACATGATGGTAGTCATCAATATCTGATTGGTCAATACCACTTTGAGCGATTTCACGTGCTTGATCTTCATTGTCAGCAGTTACAAAATACTCAAAACTGCCTCGAAAACTACCTGTTACTCTATAATTTGGCATAATTTAATCCTTACCTAGATACCAGTAAACTAGTAATCCTATGAATACTGGTAATATAAAAACGAGAAGCATGAATTTGTTAATATCCATACTATTTAATTCTCACTGCTTTCTTATTCTGTTCCCAAGAAAAGTTAATGAAACCTCTCTCTTTTACAAGGCCACTGTGTAAATGTCCATGCAAGTTAGCGAAGTAACGACCACCGTTATCTTCAATTTCATAACTGTTTAATGGATAGTGAGTAATTACACAACGCTTGTATACACCTAGAGCGTTTACACCAAGATGAATAGCTTCAATCTTGTACTCTAAGTGCATTGTAATTTGGTTAATCTCAATAAATTTACTCTTAATCAGAGTTGAGATTTTATCATGGTTACCTAATACAATTTTCAAAGTAAAAGGTAAGTTATCAGTAGGACTCCATCCAGGCCAACGTTTCTTGACAGCCTTGATTAGAACCTCATCGAAATATGCAATATCGCCGAAGACAACGTCACCAGCAATAATAAGAACATCTCGGCTATTGAGTGGCTGGATCATTGAATCCATAACCACTTCATCATGTTCTTCCTGAGATTTGAATTCACGGAAGATAACTGCTTTCTTATGACCAATATGAGGGTCAGCAATTAAGAATAAACGTCCTGCCACGGTTTTTCCTCTACTAATACTGAGTTGTTGTTTCTTAGAAATGTTGCTAGTTTGTTAGGAGTGCATAGCAGATTTGAATGAGCCTTCTGCCAACGCTTGTTCAAATCAGAGTTATATAAAACTTCCCCATTAACAATAGCGTAGAACATGGTAACAAACTTACCTTGATTATTCAGGAAATGAACAATATATGCAACATCAGGTTTTAACTTAATGATGCACATTACAAATTTCCTACTTCTAAGATTTTAAGATCTTGACCAACTACCCAATTCATGAAACGGTTAGGAGAGCTCATTCGAGGATTATCTCTACGAACAGGTTTCCACTTACCATCGTCTTTCCAATTCCACTTAAGAGCGCCATCAATAATAGCAATCCAACGAGTGATTCTTGAATCAGAATCAAAAGCTTTAAACTCTAGTTTGTAGAATTTACCATGCTCTAATACAAGTTTAGCCATAATCAATCCACATAATCTACACTAATGATTTCTAGACGACGTTCTGGTTTATTAATCCAGCTCATCATACGGTTAGGAGAACCTACTTGAGGATTCTTCTTATCAACTACTCGATAGTTAGCACGAGCACCTGGTTTCCAGTAGAAAACACCATCTTTAACTACGAACCAACGTTCAAGCATGTTTGTACCAGAACGAGACATAAATTTAACATGATAGCATTTTCTATCTTCTAAAATTACTTGGTCACGCATTTAACGCCTCCTTCATCTGACGAGCACGTTTATTTTGCTTTGTAATAAACTTAGTAAGTTTCTTTTCCATAAGTTTGTTCATATGTTTTACAAACTCAGACTGCATTGCAGAAGGATGAATCTTACCACGATTATCATCACAGAATTTCTTCCAAGCCAAATCAGTTGCAGCCATGATTACATCACAGCATTCTGACTCTAAAGGTTCGTCATGCTCTTTAGTCAGGTTTAGTTAAGTGCTCAGCTACCTCACCTACTTCTTCAGCTAGTTTGCCAAAGACTTCCCAATTTGTACGGGAGAGAGGTGCTTTGTTCATAGTTTCGATGATGGACTTAATCATGGTTAATCCTCTTTAGGCATAGCGGCATTGAAAGCTTTAAGATATTTCTCTGTGGATTTAATATCTTGTTTATGGTGTTCATTCTTTTTATGAATCTTACTAATAGCTGCTTCATTATCAGCGATAGCTGCTTCACGTAAAACTTTATTTTGTTCAAGTTTACGAATAGTTGTTAACAGAGGAGCGATAATAGCATCTGTATTATTTAACTTAATTTTACGAAAGATCTTTTTAATCATTCTTTATTCCTCGAATTTCTTTTTCTACCAACTCTCTGAAAGTGTCTTGCTCTTTTTGCTCTTTCTTCCACTTACGAGAATTTCTTAAGCTTGTAGAAAGATGATTATAGATGAATTTCTGAGTCAGACGACATGGCCCAGAACGATTAAACCATACACCAAAGGCACCCATGTACATTGGGTTAAGGCGGTTTTTGAAATGTCTTTGTAGAACCCAAGAGTTATCTACTTGGAATGCTTTATAAACCATCACACCTTCATGTAACTTGTTTAATTCAGCAACCATTTCTTGAATTTGTTTTGGAGGATACCAGAAATTGTCAAACATTATTACCTCGGATATTAAATTCACCACCAATAACTTCCAATCTTTCCAGTTCCTCTGGAGTTGGTTCACGTAATGAGAATTGCTCAATACGACTTTCTTTTGCAAGCCATACATCTGCATCCTCAAGAGAGTCTTGCCATTTTTGTAAAACTCCTGGGATGTTCTTATTACGTACTAAAATCTTCCCTGAGTTCAGTACAATTAGGAAGTAATTTAAACCTCCACATACAAGCATGTAAGCCTTACCTTTTGTATCATCAGGAAAGAATTTCATACCTACTCCTTAGAAATTTGTTGTATTACAAGTTTTGCAATGAATATGATGTTCATGACCAGCTTTGCCACAACATTCAGCCTTCTCTAGGCGACCTTTGCGACATACTGGACAACGTTTACCTGCTAACCACATAGTTTTGCTTTTACGTGGTTTAGCGTCTTTACCATCTCGATTACTCACGGAAACCTCTCAATTTTAATAGGAATGTATCTTCAAGTGCAAGCTTCATTTTACACATCTTAACTACTTCACCAAAATCCATAACGATTCGGTCAATAGAGACACCGCCGTTAACAAAGTAACCAAGAAGCTCTTGTTCCATCTTACCGCTAATGCTGCAAGGCAGAATCACTTTTGAGATATTATCAAAATCTCTCATTGCTTTCTCAGCATGGATTTTGCTGTGAGTTAAACGTGGAGTATGTACTCGGACATACAAGCTGCCATCTCTTACAGTCATATGCTTTACAAAAATATCAGTGAATGTTCCTTTCTTGTAATTAAGCATGACTTTGATGTTGCCTTTAAATAACTGTGTCATTATCTCACTCTCGGAATATGATATTTGTGTGCATGACTTACGTAATCATCTATTAATCTATTGTAACAGATGTATAATCTGTGAGAGATTGGATCTCCCTCACCTCTTTTATAAAAGTCGTTGATGATTTTCAAGATTCGTTTGAATCTAAGAAGAGTGTCAAACTTCTTCAACAACTCTTCATCATGGATTGCATGGATTGGGTAAGACCAACGATTATCAGTCAAACCTTCATCAAGAATACGCTCTTTATAGAGCTTACCTCTCTCTCCATGGATTTTCCAGAAGTTAGGATGCTGAGCCATTATTCTTACTCCAATAATTAGCCAAAGGTTCTGTCGAGTGTGGAAAGATAATCTTCGCATTTATAGATACCATACGTTCCATAACTACGTTAAAAGAATGCCAAACACCTTTACGATTGATATCTCTCCAGTAACTCACCTGTTTACCTTTTTTATTACAGACAGCCCACTGCATTCTTCCATCTTCTAACCAACGGAAGCTTCTGTTAATGAGCTTGTTATGAGGAGGAGGTGCATACTCCAGAGAAAGTACATCTAATGTACCAATATCTAGTGGTTTCATTTTACACCCCATAAATCTTTTAAAGAAACTTTACCAGTTTCAAAGATTAACTCTGCATTTAAGGATGCGAGACGGCCTAATACTCGGTTTACTGAACCCCAGTTAGGATCACTTTGTCGTACATATCTCCATGAAGAGGTTAACTTTCCACTTTCATCACACACGCACCACATAAGTTTTCCATTATCCATCCATTTGAAAGCTCGATAGATAGGCTCCTTTAGATGAGAAGGGGTGTATGAGACTTTGACTTCTTTATTAAAATCAACTAATAGCTGGCTCATTGTTCCACCTCCTCTGGTCTGTAGAAGTATACGTTATGGATGTTATCACCTAAACTACGAACCCACTCAATAAATGAATTAAGATCAGTCCAGAGAGTAGCTGGTAATGGTTGATTCTTCCAAAGACGTGTTGTGGCTAGAGTGCCATCATGACGTACTGCACAAGAGTTCCATTGCACTTTACCAGTCTGTCGGTTAATACGAAAACGTCGTACTAGAGGACGTGTTTCGCTTGCAATTGGATGTGTACGACGTATTTCTACAATCTTACCATTTACCATTTCATCTGGTATAAATTCAATTAATTCATTTACTGTTGGCATAAGGCTTTACCTATTTTAGTTTGATAGCTTCTGCATCTTCCATAAGCTTGTTCAGATATTCGATACCGTGTTCCTTACAGTAAACTTCCTGCGTATTATGTAACACAGTATGAAGATGGGATTTCCCCTCTTTCGTGAGAGTGTTAGAAGACTCTATAAGGACAACAAGTATATTGAAGATGTTAAGAAATGTTGAATCTGTATTATCCATTTAAACTGCCCTCCATGGACACATAAATTGATGCTTTCTTTAATAGTCCAGCATCTTCCTTAAATAAACCAAGTGCACGGTTACACGATGAACATAGTAATCCACGCACTTTTCCTGTTGAATGACATGATATTCTTCTACTGCCATCCTTTCTGTTTTGAAAGCAGATTTTCCATCTGAACTTCCGCACAACTTACAGACACCACCTTGCTCTTCGAGCATTTTATCATACTCTTCAATGGTGATTCCATATTTGTGTTTGTAATTTCGATTTCTCTGGGATTCAAGAGCTCTTTGTCTGTTGTTTTCAGACCACTTCTTTCTTGCAAGATTATCACAATCTTTACAACGAGAAGCCATACCTCTCGTCCCAGATTTACAAGGATAAAAATTATCCCAAGATTTAAACGAACCACAGACAGAACAATCTCTGCCTGTATCATTTATAATGCCTTTCTTTGCAACCATTCGAGACTCCTTTCTAATGTGTTACAACAATTATAACACATCAATGGGTCTCGTACCAGCTCGGCCGAGTATTGATTCTGAAGCAAGTGGACAGTTAAGTTTTAACATAACACCTGCACGAGTTAAGCAAGTATCCATACATTCACGAAGTGCTGGAACATCATCAGGATGACAGCTCCATTGACCTTCATCATGTACGTCTAATACTTTATGAGCATTTAGATTCAAACGTTTAACATCATTATCTAAAATGCACATTGCAAACTTCATAACGATCGCACCTGCTCCTTGCAGAAGTACGTTCAATGCTTTATGAGTTTGATACTCCCCTCCAAAACCTTTACGTAACCAGAGTTTACGTCCATCAATACCAATCACATACCCATTCTTACCTTCTTCTTGAATTCTATCAATAAGCTTTTTCAACTTAGGGTTTTCTTTCAAGAATCTAGCTCGAATCTGAGCACCTTCTTTAGCACCGCCATTTACCAACGTTCCCAACTTGCCATCTCCGGCACCGTAGTTGAAAGCATAGATAAACGTCTTAGCTGCATCACGAGTCGGAAGACCCGCTAGGTTCTGGTTGTGAGTGTGAATGTCACCTTCTAGGATTTGTTTAGTATACTCAGCATCACCAACGTAGTGAGCCAGCATTCGTAATTCAAGACCTGAGCCATCGTAACCAACAAAATGTTGGAAACCTGGTTTGAAGTACATCTTGTATGGATGATCATCTTTCCATTTCCCCTTTTTCTCGTCCCATTCCTCAATACGATTCGTCCAACGTTTTACTCGTTGGTTTTTCTTGAGTGTCGCTGTATCAACACGTGCCTTAACACTAGGGTCGCGGTCACCAATGAACAGGCTACGACAAAAGGCACCGAAAGGAGCTCGTGCTGCTGGGATATTAACAACAATCCGATGGCGCATACGAGCAGTAGGTGTCGCGCACGACATAGCTTCGCCAGAGAGTTTTCCATCTTTTCGAACATTAGATATTAATCCTTCAATTAATGATTTACGATGTGACCAAACCATCCGAAGACGAATCAATTCAAGCAACTTAGAGTCACCAACGAATTCATCTTCATCAGGAGAAATCTTAGGAGAAGTAGGCCAATAAGGTGCTTTTGCTACGAAGTCTCGTAACTCACCTAAAGTTCTCTTTCTCTTACCGTAACCTAATGCCTTAAGAATCTGCTCTTTGTGTGCATCACCATGTCCAAGAATTGTCTTCATGATATAACCATGAAGCATATCCTGTTGAACTTGTTGTGGAAGATGTCGAATCTCGTTTAGAGGGTTTTTCTTTTGATTCCATACAGCAGGAACCCAACCGTTATCAAACATTACATATTTGAGACGTTGGACTTTGCCTGGATCAAAAGGAGTAAAGTGTACTGCTGAAAAAGGCCCTCCAATATGTTCTATCGGAAGACCTATGTTTTCACAATACTTTTTAACAAATGCAGCAGGTTTACCACTCATCAAGAAAGGTTTCTTGTAAGTAGTTCCTGTGTGCATCATAGCAGGAAGCTCTGGTACTAACTCTTTATCAATGTTGATGATTCTTTCTTTCAGAAGGAATACACCCCATTTAGCCTTACGACTATTGAAGTTAACACCATGATATGCTTGGTCTGATATGATTCTTGAAACTTTAGTTTCTAATTTAATTGGGTTAGCCCAAATCCCTGAGCCTGTTGTTGTCATCCTTGACCTCCTTCCTTATTCTGCTAGAGTACGTGGAGTGTACTCATAGTCACTATAGTCAAAGCGAGGAAGATTGTCAAGTTGAGTTTTTAATAGATTAGGGATTGGCAAATCACGATATGATACCAATTTACCATCTATATGAATCATTAGGTTCATGATTGAAGTTGGAACTTGATATTCATTCAAACTGTTATTGTTATTGATACCTTGACGAGGAATACCAATAAGCATAGATCTTAGTCGTTTAAGACGAGCTATCTCTGAATTGAACTTACCTCGATGAGCTTCATGGTTGAAATGGATATAACTACGAATAGGCTTCTTAGTCATAATATCAGTATGACGGTTACGAGTATAATCGTAAGTGGTAAGTTTAATTTTGGATACATCCATGATATTAATCATTATTTATTACTCCTGCTCTGCTAGAGTTCTTGGTGTATAAGAGAATCCTGTGTAATCGTAACGAGGCAATCGGTCGATAGCGCTCTTAATTTTATTTGAGAAGGGAATATCTCGGTAAGAGGTTAACTTACCGTCGACGTGAATCATCAAGTTAAAGATGTTAGTAGGAACAGCATGTTCATCTAAACCAGCTTCTTGTGGGTTAAGAAGAGTCTGACGAGGAATTTCATTAACAGTATCGTTAATAATACCTTGACGCTGTGCAGCATTCTCGTCTTCATTGAATTCTACAAATTCACGAATCAAATCATCATGCATTGAACCATCATTCAACCGATTGTAATCACGTGTTGAAAAAACAATTTTCTTAACTTTCATTAGGTCGATCATTAGGATTTCCACCATTATTTTTTAGAAACTCGATAAACGAATTAGAGAATGGAAGATCTTCTAGAGGGACTTGTACATTAGAACCATTTCTTACTACAAGGATATCATCAGTAGTAGATAGTAAGTAGTTTTTAAGTACACCACTATCGTGAAGTTTCTTTGTAATCCACAATTCTTTGATTCGTTTCTGAGTTCTAGCTATATCAGCATATGTTAGAACTGCATTCTTCATTGTAACAATTTCATGAAATGAAGTACGAATCTTACCTGTACGTTTAACATCACTGCTTAGGTAATAATTATCTCTGAACTTAATGGCATAACCGCCTTTAATATTTGGTTGTGTCATACCAAACCTCTTTCTCTAATTGTTCTTCGGATTAACTGATTTAAAGTCTCTCCATTGAATTTCTTTGTTTGTTTATCATAACCGATATGACTATAGAAATCATACAAGTCCATTTCAATCATTGGAAGCTCTGGTTGAAGATGTGTGAATGTCATGTCCATAGGATCATCATATTCAACATTATAACCCGCCTGATAAGCGTGCAGCCAATTCTCAAGTGTATTCCCTACTTGATGTGGAACCGTCATGTTCAAGCGACGGAATGCTGTAGCAGAGATGTATTCTCTGTAATTGTTAACAGCGACTTTGTAATACTGACGTTCGTTCATCAGCGCTGGCTGAGAACGGTCATGGATAAAGATAAAATAGGGATACATTTGAAAACTCCAGATACAAAAAAGGCCGCCGAAGCGACCTACTTAGTGTGTTTTGCTAGTGCGCCTTTACGACCACCAGCTGCCTTACCAGCCTTGTTACCTGCCTTACCGCCCTGTTTAGACTGGGCTTTGAAAGACATTAGACTTAGGTTTGACATGCCGTTACCACCACCTGAACGAACAGGTTTCTTATGTTCCACTGTTTCGTTAGGAGATAGTTTACGACCTAGATGTTTTTCCATCTTACGACGTGCTCGGTGTCGAATAGCATCTGAGCTATTTGAGCCAACACCTGTCTCACCACGTTTGATAGCTGTTCGACGCTCTTGAGCGTAATCTCGAACATAATTCTTTGAACTTGACATGTAAGACTCCTTACAATTTAAATCTGTGAATAATCTGATTTGATGATCCACGGAAATGTAAGGAAGGGTCATATTTATCCTGTTCGAACTTTCCGTCAATGAATACATCTACATACTTGAGAATCTCAAGACGTGAATCATCATTGGCTTCTTTAAGTTCTTCCAGAGTAAACCCAGACCAAAGCCAGATATTCTTTGAAGTCTCTTTCTTAACTCGTTTTACTAAGTGTAAGATAGTTTCAAGATTTCCTGGATAAAGAGGATCACCACCAGTTAAAGATAAACCTGCTAAAGGGACAGTTTCATCATTTAATCTGTTAATTATATCATCTTCAAGTTCTTTTGTAAATGGATTGCCAAATTCAGGTTTCCAAGTTTTTTGATTATAGCAACCTTTACAGGCATGGATACAACCACTAACAAAGAGGGTAACACGAGTACCCTCTCCATTTGCTACATCTACTGGATAATAAGCTCCGTAATGCATTAAATCTGTCCTGTTTGTGATGGTAGATGTTTAACTCGGCGCATAACTTCATTCTGCTTACCGTTGTTGAATGCTCGTGCATCAGGGTTACCTAAGTAGCCACAAACACGTCGAATAACGTTCATCTTAGATGAATCCTTATTACCACATTTCGGACAAGAGTAGCCTTTTGAAGTACAGCTGAATTCACCTTCAAAACCACAATCATAACATTTATCTACCGGAGTATTAGTGCCATAGTAAGGCACACGCTTAGCTGCATAATCCCAAACATCTTCCAAACCTTTAAGGTTCTTCAACATATTAGGATATTCAGTGTAACAAATATGACCACCATTTGCGATAAACGGGAAACGATATTCGTAATCAAGTTTCTCATAAGGATTTACTTTCTTACGTACATCCAAGTGGTAGCTATTTGTGTAGTAATCTTTCTCAAAGATTGCAGGGAATTCATCACCATAGATTTTAGCATCAATACGAGCAAACCGATCACAAAGGGATTCGCTAGGTGTTGAATATAGACTAAATCCATAGCCTGTTTCCTCTTTCCATTCGGTTACAGCAGCTTTAAGACGCTCAAGAACTTTGATTAGGAAGTCTTGTGCTTCTGTATTGCTATATACGTCTTCATCACTAAACATGATTTCAGCGACTTCATGAAGACCAATGTAACCTAGTGAGATTGATGCACGACCATTCTTAAAGATTTCAATAATCTTATCGTTTGGTTTTAGACGATGACCCAAAGCACCTTCTGTGTACAGAATAGGAGCTACTGACGCTGGAGTATCTTTCAAGCGGTCAATACGAGTCATAAGTGCATCTTTAGCAAGTTTTAGACGATACTCAAGTAGTGTCATGAATGCTTTCTGACGATCTTCTTGTGTATGTGTGTCTAGTGCAATACGTGGTAGGTTCAGAGATACCACGCCAAGGTTGTTACGCCCATTAGTAATGATGTTACCATTCTCGTCTTCCCATTTGGATAGGAAAGAACGACAACCCATAGGATAAGTAACTCGGTCTGCACCTGTCACTTCCATATTACGTTCAACGTTTAGAACGTCTGGGTACATACGAAGAGCTGCACATTTAACTGCAAGCTTCTTAATTTCGTAGTTTGGATCTTCTTCATTACGGTTAACGCCATCCTTAACAGCAAATACTAGTTTTGGAAATACTGGTGTGTTACCATTCTTGCCAAGACCTCGGATTCGATTCTCAAGAATACATTTCTGAAGTATACGACCTTCCCAACCTTCGCCCATGCCAAAACCAAATGTAACAAATGGAGTTTGACCATTAGCTGTGTGAAGAGTGTTTACTTCATACTCTAGAGATTGCATTGCATCGAACACTTCTTTTTCAGTGCGTTCAATAGCGAAAGCTTTAATCTTCTCTTTGTCTTCAATCCAACGAGCACCAATATCTAAATTCTTACGATAAGATTTCTTAACATAAGGGATAAGTGCTACGTCAATATCACCGATAGTTGTACCACCATACTGATGACTAGCAACTTGTGCGATGATTTGAGCTGTGATAGCTGCTGCTGTTGCAATTGATTTAGGTTGTTCAATCTCTGCATTACCCATTCGGAAACCTTTATCCAGCATACCTGCGAGGTCTACTAGACAACAGTTAGTGATTGGGAAGAACGGAGCATAATCCAAATCATGATAATGAATTAAACCTTCATCATGACCATCAACTACATGCTTAGGCAAGATAAATTTACGAGCATAAAACTTAGATACTACACCTGCAAGAAGATCTCGCTGAGTAGGTAGAATTGCTGAGTCTTTATTAGCATTCTCATCTAGGACAGTTTTGTTTGTACCATCCATAAGACCAGCGATTTCTGAAATAAGTTCATTCTTCGCTAGACGTGCTTTATCTCGTTCATGACGATACTCGATGTAATGACGTGCTACGTCTTTATCCAGTTTCATCAGTGCGTTTTCTACAATAGTTTGAATATCATAGATTGATACAGTCTTTCCTTGATTTGCTTTTGAAAACTTAAGAACTCCAACTACAACCTTGCTAGATAAGATTGCTGCATCCTCTTCAGAACGCCCTGCGTCTTTTGCCGCAAGCATTACTGCTGAGTGAATACGAGCTGTGTCAAAGCCACTTAGATTTCCATCGCGTTTTGTAATTTGCATAAAGATTCCTTCCTTTATATAAAAAATGAGTTGAAGGACTATTATCTCCAACTCACTACTGTTTGTCAACTATTATTTTGTATGTTTTGATAGTGCGCCTGAACCACCACCATGTTTAAACCAATTCACACGAGCTTCTGCTTTAGAGACAGTCTCTTTGCTTGGTTTAGTTTTGCCAAAGTATTGTAGAACTTTGCCTGGACTAGACTTTGACATCAGTGCCCATTGTCCTTTATGTTTCTGAAGCATGATTTACTCCTAGTGAGCTTTAGAAGAACCGCCTGGAGACTTAGATGTGTTGGTTTCACGATTACCAACCACTTTGTCTGGATTCCAAGTAGTGCGAGCAATGTTTAGTTGATCACCTTCTGTGATACTACCCACTGGGTTTTTCTTGCCGTTAGACATACGACCAATACTGTCTTCTTGACCTTTTCGATTGTAAAACATAGAATATCCTTATTTCAATTGAAAGTTTATTATACTACTTATTAACCGCTTTTGTCAACCTTTCGAGACTCTAACTCTTCTTTTAAAAGTTTAATCTCTTTAGAGATGTTATGTGTGTGACGCCACGCCCAATCATGGTCAGCAGTACGACAGTTAATCATATGCTGGAGAGCATCTGTGTCCATCTCTTTGATGTTTTCTTCGTTGAGATATTTAGCCATTAGGCACCTGTTGAATATTGAATAAGCAGCCCTGCGAATAGAGCTACTGAAGCTAAGCCTATACGACCCAAGTAACGGATATCGCTAATTTTAATTCGAGTTTTACGGCTCAGAGCCGGAGCTTTAAGTAATTGACCTAAAGCTACTTCATTGGCCACTAGAATCAAACCAGTGACAATGAGATAAAGTGTTCCACAGAATGTATATTCATTCATACTTTCATTCCCAGTTCTTTTAGAGCCTGTTTAACGAATTTAGGCAAACGATTGTGATTAAGGTTGTTGTAAGCTACTTTGTAAGTCTTGTTACAGAAGCGCCATTGAGCATTTAAAGAACACCAGAAGATGTATTCAGGATCACGAACAGCGATTGCAAGTACACTTCTTCTTCGATATTTACCTCTAGGGAATGTAACACTCCCTTTAAGATAAACTCTTGTTTCTAAAGATGATTTATCAACCACCTCTTTTTTCTTTTTAGCTATCGCAGCTTTAATCTTGCGAATTCTAGCAATATGTCTCATGACGCTTCTCTTCAATTACTTAACTAAAGGTAATGTGTAGTAAGCAGCCGTATCTGCTACAGCCTCTGCTAGAGAGTTATAGCTTTTCTCTGTTACCACATCACCATCATCTTTGACGCAGTAAAATTTCTTACCTTTCTGGGCAATCTGTGTTGGCTTTTTAACACTGAACTCAGTACCCATCTGCTCAATACAAACAGAAATCTTCATATTGAACATCTTATCTTCAACTTCTTTAGTTTCAGATTTTACGATTTTAGGGATCGAGTACCCTTTAAGTTTGATAGAATCTGCCATCTTATTTTTCCTCTTGTACAGTTTGTTTAGCTTGCTCTAACTTGAAAGCATCTACGATTTCCTCTCGGAATAGTGGAGGCAAGAATGTTGCCGCCGCTTCATCAATACCCAAGTTATGTGTCAGCACAGCGTCTTCAAATGCACCAAAGCAAATGCCCTTATGCAGACGGATAGTGTCCGCTAGGTCAAAGACAGTTTCGAACTCTTCAGCGATTTCTTGTACAGATTCTTCTTGAGTAATTTCTAGAAGTTCATTGTTTGTTTCAGTCATAATAATCCCTTATTTAGATAATAATATAATGATAAAACCATTATACCAGCTATTGCAATAAATACAATAGAAATGAGTCTTGTGAATGTCTTATCAGACATTTTATTTACCAGTAGAGCCGAATCCACCTTCACCACGTGAAGTGTCATCTAACTCTTCTACAATTTCCAGAGGAACTTGAGCCACTGGTAAAATCATTACTTGAGCAATTCGATCGCCACGTTTGTAACGAAGTGAACCATGGTGGTTAAGGTTGTCACATTTAAGTGAAATCATCCATTCACCACGGTAATCACTATCAATTACTCCAATAGTGTTACGAAGACCTACACCCTCTTTCACGCCCATACCTGACCGTGGAGCGATAATGCCAACAAAACCGGATGGAATTGCTGCTGCAAAGCCTAACTTAATAAGCCCTGCTGCATGTCGCTGAATAATACCATCCTCTTGAGCAATAACGTCAAACGCTGCTGCGCCTAGAGAACCGTAAACAGGTGATAGAAAATCTTTAACTAGTGGTTTAATTTGCATCTTTAATTCCTTTTAATACGTTGAGTAAATATACTCTCCAAGCTCTTCTTGAGCTAGATGGTGGAAAAGTCTTACGCTTACCTCCACGTCTCGGATACAATATTCAAGCATTTCTTCTGAGAATTTATCCCAAGCTTCTTCTTGCTCACCGTAGTCACCTTTTGCCAATCCTAAACGTCTACCCCACGCCTTAAGCGAATGACCACCTAAGCGGTCTGGGTTATAAGTTTGAGACTGTACTAAAGTGTCTGAAATCAAAGTGCCAGTAAAGTTAGCGTTGAATAAAAACTCAAGTACGCACAAGTCGTATCCTGCGATATTATGGCCTATAACAATATCTGCTTCTAAAAGTTTCTCGATTAATTCTTTTCCTTCATGTGGTCTGTAAATCCATCTGTCGCCAGTATCGGCGTCAATTACACATGCACAATGAAAGACAGAAACCTCGACCCGAAGGCCGTTGGTTTCAATATCAAATACATACCGTTTGAGTTTTTTATTCTCAGAACGGGGTGTTAATGTCGATTCCATTCTCATCAATCCCTTTGCTTGCTAGTATATCGTTTGCTTGTTCTTCTAAGTCTTTCTGATCATATTCAGACATCACGCCTGTATCATTGTCATATCTTAGATGGATATAACCAGTTTGACCATAGTTACGGTCTTTCAGAAGACGAAGTCGTGAGATGTTTTTCTCATCTCCTTCCGCATGTTTATTACGCTCAAAACCAACAATGTTCTGTGCGTATCGCATAAGCATACGAGAACCAGTAAACTGAGCTTCTTTTACCTCAGCACCCTCTTCGTGTGTTTTACCACCCGTAGGAGCATTAAGGTGAGAGAAGATAAATGTAGTGAAACCAAGTTCATTACACATACCAGTTAACTCAGTCGCAATTCGACCAATCTCAGCATTGATTTCTGACGCTGATAAATGAGATACCATTGTTGTGATATTGTCTAGGACAATAATCTTACAACCTTCAGTGACTACCCAGTATCGGATACACTGCTTAATGTTATCCCAATTATTTTGTCCAAAGTTGCGCCACAGGAAGAGTTTACCATCTAACTGCATTGCAGCTTCTTTCAGCTGTTCAACGTCATACTCTACATCAGGTTTGTGAAAAGGAATCTTAGCAAGTTTCCCTGCTACGTTTTTAATTGTGTTACCAACGGTTTCCTCTAACATGAACATGCCGACTTTCTGCTTCTCAACCATAGTCAAGTGAGCAGCTAGTTCGTGTGCAATTAGAGATTTACCGATTGAAGTGCCCGCACCAACAGCGATTACTTCACCCATTCGAATCCCGTAGGTTAGCTTTGTAAAACCGTCCCAAGGATACGACATGCCCCATTCTGGCTTTTTGAGTGCTTCGTCAAGGACTTCTGCAATGCCAACAGCATGGTCTGGCGTTTCGACTTTTGCTCCGAAGCGCAATGCGTTATAAAGCTCTTTCTCTCGTTTCGCCATGAGCATGTCATTGGCGTCTTTGAGCGGGAGTCTGACGATCTTACACTTGGGGTGTAGTTGCCGTATTGTATTTGCGGCTGCGTCACCTTCGGTGTCATTGTCCATGCATACGACGATTTCTTTAAACTCGTCAATGAAGGACTTGTTGGAAGCCAGTACCCTTGCAGCACTTTTAGCACCATCTGGGAGAGCAACACATGCGGGTGAGAATTTAGCCCACTCAGGTTTAGCGAATAGTTTGAGAACCTGGTAACCGGACATAGCGGAAAGTTCGTCTTCGAAGACGTACAAAGTGTGTTTAAACACATCTGGACGCTTGGCTTGGTCGATTCCAAACAGGTCACAACCACTTCCTCTACCGACGGCATAAAATCCTTTTGGTTTGAGGTTTCGAACTTTATACCCTGTGATAGTGCCGTTAACAGACTTTGGATACAGGTGAGATACAACGGATGAGCCATCAGTGCCTGATAAGCCAACCCTAACTCCATATCGTTCTGCGACCTCACGGGTGATAGCCCTTGATTCGAGAGCATGAATCGGACATTCTTGAATTTCAGCAAGAATTGTCGCAAGGTCTTCATCGCTAATCTCCACTCGCTCTTTTCGCTGATAGTTGGACAACTTGCTTTCATCAGCTTCGTAATGTCCGCAGCGATTACAGTAAGCCCAGTTCTCATTTGAGTCGTTGGTGAAGAACATAAGATGGTTGCCAGTACGGTCTCGTCCGGCAGCACGACAAGTTGGGCAAGGGCCGTCGTGGGTAATTCGTTTTCCATTATCGTTAGATGACATATTTCCTTCCCTCCAAATCCTTTAGGGGTCATCGAATTGATTCTTGCTATTTCTGAATTCTTCATGAATTTAATCTCTAGGTAAGTCAGATAGTTCCGTATCTAAAGTCCTTGAATTCGGAAATGAATCTTCTGGTATTTGTGCATTTACAAGCGTATCTTCTTGCGAGTAAGTTCCTTCAAACACCGCACTAACTCGTTCACGTAATAATTCCGGTGTAACTGGAGCATTGCGAGTCACCTTATTATACAGCTGGAATTCACCGAGACTATAAACAGATGATTCTGCAAAGTTACGAGACTCTACGAATATGAAAGGGTTATGCTGACTGCAAAAACGTACTTTCACAAACGGTCGTCCACCAGAAGTAAAACGACGTTCTACATATCCAGCTCTACCAAAAGAATCTGCACGTCTATTCTTGATACGTACATATTCTACAATACGAGTAGCTGTGTAGATCTCCTGCATCGCTACAAACATGCGATTACCATGATATACAGGGTATGGAGAAACAGCTTCTAAAGTGTAAGCATTTACACCTAAATTATTGTTGTGTTGGTCATGAATCTCACCTATATCGAACATATGAATATTTCTCAGAGTATTCGAATATACATGAGAGTTTATACCATCACGGCTATTAGAAGCTCTTTTCAGAATACCTGCAAGAACTTGCATGGCTTCTTCAGGAGAGTGTGTGATTCTTCTTGGAACATTTCCATAAGTAACGAGTATCGCCATTAGTTATCCTTATTTTTCATAACCTCCTCCGTACGTTTAAATCCAAGATCATAACAACCTACGAAGGATTTCTTAATGTCCTTTCCTCGTGTACCCATGCGATATGGTTTACCTTCTCGGGCATCTTTAACGCCCCACTCGAAGTATACACGCCGAGTATAATCCAAACCCCGCAACTCGGAGAGCGGTTTCGTTAGGTATGCCGTTTCTGATTTAGGGGCAGGTGGTGAAACTTTTTTAGTCTTCATCGCCATTTGGAACATCCTCCCATTCAATCTTCTTAATTTTCAACCATGTCCAAGGTTTATACCATTTCTTATTTGGATTGTCAACCATAGACACACGCTTGATTTCAGTTACACCATAAAAACCATGTTTACCACAGCTATTACAGATGTAACTTTCAAACCCATTGTAATGACGTGAGGGTAAGAATGAATCTTCCTCATACATAGCATCACAATGGGCACAGCGCACGTTGTAAATAACGTTAGCCATACCTTTCACCTTTTATTTAACAGTTTATTGAAGACTACTGGAATCAATAATCTTTAATAAACCTCCTCTGAATCGCATTGAGCTCTTCATATTATTTTCCGCCTTATTGTACTTTGCGTTCGCTACTTGTTCGACCGGAGTTTACTTGTTCACATACTTGCGTTTCCACGCGCAGCATTACGTTAGACAGAGGAGATTGAATCAATTACCAGCCAATCATGACTTTCTTGTTAGGCAAGTTTACAATGTAGAAACCCTTACGGATAAGCATTCCTCGGATATTGTAACCTTTACCTTCAAGCTGCTTTGTTAGAGCAGTCATGTGGGTTTGATTTTTCTTAGAACGAACCAAGATCTGAGCCAAGATTCGTTGGAAAGCCGCCTTAGATTCCTCAGAAGGCTCTTCTGGTGGCTTACCTGTTGTTGCTAGTATTCTGAAAAACGAAGCTCTCATAGCTCTGCTATCCCCACTCTTACCTTACGATTACGACGAACCATCTCTAAAACATACTGGTTGAAGAAATCCTTCGGCATCTCTTTATCTTTTGGAAAATAACCTAGCACGTAACGTTCTTTGGTCTTGAATGTTTGTGCTAACTTATTGTAACTTAAATTACTGAAACCTTCTTCAGTACCGAAATGAACTGATTTATCAGCGAAGGATCGAATAACTCTTGCTACAAGCTTTCCTTCATGTACTCGCATAGAAGATATATTATACGAATAACCTTCTTGGATACCATAGAAGATCACATTACCATCTGCTAACAATTTAGTTATATCAGGTGATTTAGGAAGTTTAAGTTTTCTGAAAAAGAACTTTGTTTTAACTTTTTCAATAAAGATGCCTATGTATTTCATTCAACTTTTCTCTCTGTTTAGTTACTCTTCGCCGTCACGCAGAATGCGAATGTACGCTGGATTCAGGAACTCTTGGCAAAGCAAGTAGCATTCGCCTTCGATTACCCAACCATGCATCCCGTAGTTACGGATTACACGTACAATTTCGCCAGGCTCATACAAGCCACCTGTAAGACCCAAGTTTAATGGAGCTAACAGTTTAAGGCGAGTACCAACCTTGATTTCTTTCACACGTTCACGGGCAACGTACTTCTCATTAGCTTGCTTAGCATAGACAGATTCAGCTGCCATACCTGCTAAACATTTGTCGTATTCACCAAACTTAAGTTCAGCGTTTTCGATTTTATCTGCCATCAAAAGTTTGTGAGCCAAAGCTTCACAATCTGATAATGCGATTGAGAAATGTGAACCAACTAAGTTTCGAAGAGTGATTCGGTTGTCGTCTTTACCTACGACACGTACAGTACATTTGCCATTAGCCATGTGTTTTAAATCCTACGGGTAAGTTGTTACCAGTTCATCTTTTCGTAATTCATCGATGAGGTTAAATGCCTCTTCTTTCTTACCAGTAATGAACAATGCTTTTAAGTGTGGAAGTTGTCCGCGAAGACGTTTAAGGTTTGAGATGCCTTGCTCTTGAGCAAACTCAACCATGCCTTTAATGTCAAGCTTTTGCCAAGCTGCAACATTTTCACCAATATGAACAAGCTCTGAAATGAATAACGGTTGGTACTCTTCCAGTGCTACTTGTGTGCTTAAACTTTCAATGAAAGATCGAGCCACATTCTTATTGCTGAATTTAAGGGCAAATTTAACGTCTTCAGTTGCCATGAAGTCGCCTTGTCCGTCAGTTGAAAGCAGTTTGCGGTTACGCTTTGAGAAAATAACTACTTTTTTATTGTCCATAATCATCGACCTTCTTCAATTAATTGTTACGAGATTCAACCCAAGAACCAGATTCGATTAAACGCTCTGGGAAATCTGTGTCGATGTGGTAGATCCAAGCTGGAACTACTTCACCACTGTCGAGTTTGATTTGGATGATTGAACGGTTGTAGAAACAATGGTTTTCAGCTACAACAATATCATCACCAGATTTACCAACACGAGTACCTTCTAGCATGTCTAGAGGGCCAAGAAGACCTTTCTGACTTACTGAGTACACTTCAACAGTAACTGGTTTGTTGTTATCGCTGTGTGCAAGAGATACTGATGGGAAACCACCACAGTATTTGTAGATGTTAAAGTTTTCTACTGTTTTACCAGCACCAACTTTAGTACCACCTGCTGCAATCATGCGACCGTGGTTGCCTTGACCTTCAATCAGTGTGCCATAAGTAGCAACCAAGAATGGTTTCTCTTCTGTTGTACCGAAAGCGCCTGCTTGATTTTCAATTGCATTTTTCATTATAGAGATCTCTTTTCTTTGCGTTTTAATAAGAATTCGAGGAGAGCATCTTCACCCTCCTCAGATACAGGTATGTATTCCCAGTCGTAACCACCACAGTCAACACCTGAGATATGGAGTACACCATCGAAGTCTTTTACAAGAGCTTTTGAAGCATGCTTAGAAGGATATCCATCATTCATATTTCTAGAGATGAAAGATAACTTATCTTCTTTCTTAACAACTTCTACTTGATAATCTTCTGGTTTACCACCTTCTTCAGGCCATCTGTTTGAGGTTACATACTGCATTTTACTTACCTTTCTTTGACCAATGAATCACCATGTCTGGTTGACCAGGCGGTTCTTTAATTGGATTGGTTGATGAGATAGGACGTAGTTTGTGCATCTTCGTAAGAAGTTTCTGTAAGATAATTTCTTTCGTGATGTCACATGACAATCCTTTGATTTGGAAAGCCACTGTGTTTTTATCAATCGCAACAACATAACGAGTGGCATAAGAGCCACCGTTATATACCACACCTTTGTGATAGATGCGAACAATTGTTACAGGGTTTTTCTTCCGTGGAGCTTGTGTGTATTTGACATTAGCCATAACTTAACTCCAAGACCGGATTAAAGACGTGCAGTGATTGCACGTACGTTACGAACTTCAACTGGAACTTCTTCACCAAATAGGTAGTAAGAACCGTTTTGTTCAAGAGCGATTTGATTACGATCACCATTGATAACATCAACCATTTTCAAGCTGTTTAGCTGAGATGATTGTGTTGGAGAAGTATTGTTATTAGCAGGACGACTAGTAGTAGGCTGCTGGTTAGCTGGAGCACTATTACGATGTTCAGCCGGTGTTTCAGTTCCGTTAGAGCCTGAACGCTGGTTTGATACGCTCGTCGCAACTTCTGCTGTAACGGGATTGCGTTCACGACCTTCGGCTGCGGTCTGCGCTGCTTGAGCAGCACTAGCACCACCACGACCATAAGGAGCATAAGGAGCTTCATTACGATATACCGCCATGATTGCGTTTACATACGCATTGGTTGTTGATTCGCCACCTTGACCTGGAGCTGTATTAACTTCAAGTACATATGCTTCAGTTTCTTCACCTTGACGACCTTTAGCGATAATATCTACCGCACCGAAGTCAAGACCAAGTGCGTTAACAGTTGCTACTGCTGCTTGGCGAACTGCATTAGATGGGTTAGCTGTTGATACACCAAATACCCAACCACCATCTAGGTTGCGTACTGTTTCTGAATAATTTGGATTTTCTTGGTAACCAGAGCGACGTTGTTTCTTCTGAACAAGAATTACTTGGCCTTTGAAGACATGAATACGATATTCACGACGAGCACCTGTAATACCTTTAGTGTAAAGAGATGCTTGAGGTACAGTATTTGTTGTACCACCCTGACCACAAACAACAATACCTTCACCAGAGTGACCTTGAAGAACTGTACGAGCATATACAGTTGCACCATCGTCTACCCAACGTTGTGCTTCTGCACGACTGTTAGTGAACTCAGGAAGTGGAACTGCGTTATTGTTCTCCAGAGTTGAGAAGAATGTACGCTTGTTAGTTGCACTAGCGATTGCTTGACCAGAGTTAAGAACTTTTACGCCTTGAGTTTGAGCGTAGTTTGGACATTGACTGCTGCCGTAGTTCAGAATCAAGTCACCAGAACGAGGTTGGAAAGTCGAACCTTGTGCTTTGATTTTAAGAACGTTTGCACCGACTGCTTCTGATAGAGCTGTCTTAAGTACGTTTACTGCATTACCGTTGTTGTGTGCGAAAATACGAATACGGTTAGTCATGAGGAAATCTCCAAATTATTTAGACTTTTAATTACGATTTAGTTTTTGAATTCAGTAAGAAGCTTATTTTTTAACGAAGCCTTCTTGAACTTCGATTACGTAGAACTCTTTGCCGATATGCTTCTCAGCCATTTCACGAGCTACAGCACGAGCTTGTGCTTTAGTTGGATATAGGCGAGTGATCGGTTTGTCTGATGAAGGATTAAGGATAGCGAACTTACCTTTATCTTTCACTGCATCTGCTGTCTTGCAAGCAATAACGCCAGTCACTTTAGGGTCAGCGTATTGGAAGTAGATTGCTGAGAATACAGAATCACCATAACCGTTGAAGCGGTACTGAGTTTCACCGTTGCAGTTTTCAAGAATGTCTTTAACGACAAGAGCTTGACCTTTCAGGATTGTACGCTTATTAGTAGTACGTAGAGAAAGGACTACATCACCTTTTTCAATCTTTTGAAGACCCCACTGATGTTGGAAGTGATGTTGATTGTAATGGTAACAGCGACCATTATCTGCTTTAACAACAAAACGACCTTCTGGAGTCATGCGTTGGATTGTGTACATCTTACCCACAGTAAGAGTTTGAACGTTCTTTGCAGCACAGGTTGCTACCGCTTTGATGTTAACGAATTCTTTATTTTTCATCAAGGATGACTCTCTTTCTTTGTTTGTATTTCTGTTCCAACTGCTTATATTTAACCAGTCGAGTACGTAGTTGAGCAACACGACCATCAGATACAATCTTCATGTTGGAATAGTTCATCAAGATTTCTGTATAAACAGAAGCCTGTGAGTCAGAGGTTTCAGGTCTTACGACAAAAATGCCGTAAGCCCCAATTTGTCGTGCAATTTCATTATTGCGAGAAGTCTCTTCTGCTAGATTCTTGCACGACTTTCTGATTTGACGCTGACAGAAATCGAGAAGCTTAACAACTTTCATGTAAGGAAGTTTGCTAATATGTTCATCGTTTTCGTTAGGATTTCGCATCAACCTTCAGACCTTTCATTTCTGTGTAGTCTTCCATTACGTAAGCTAACACTGTTGGGAAAGGAAGAGTTACCTCTTCATTTGTTTTATCCAAGATACGTTCTTGGAAATAATCACGAGCTGCACGTAATTGATTAGAAGTACGTTCAGTCATCGGATATTCACGAGCAGTAACAATCTGCTCTTTAGGCAGCATAATCACACGCTTATTGGTTGTCTCCACACCACTCATTTTAGTCTAGCTCCATCAGATTGATATAACAGCTTTTACATGCAGAAAAGCCACCTACAGATTCTGTCTGATCACATTCATCAAATGGGATTTGAGAACCACAGAAACCACAGCTTGAGTCTGGATGACTCTCCCATTCAGCTTCTGTAACACCTGTACCATCTTGAAGGAAACGGATTTCTCCGAGACCTTCTAGTGAATCAGACATCGAGTTAAAAGGGATATCATCGTCATACTCCACTTCTGGAATCTGAACACCACCCTCTTCTGCTTCTTGACGACGTTGACGTTGACCTGCTTCCCATTCATCATAGGCTTCAACTAACGCTTGTTGTACGTCGCCAATTGTTACTTTTTTGAGGTAACACCCTCAAGCTGCTCTTCTGTCATAGCAACTTGGTCTACAACCGCAACAGCTGTAGTTGAAGATTTAGGATCATCTTCAGCTTGATTTGGATTGATTTCTGGATAAGCAGAACGAATCTTACCAAAGATTTCAACGTTCTCTACCTTATGGAAATCATCTTCGCTAAAGCCATGTGCTTCAACTTCAGCGTAAGTTTGATTTTCTAGATAGTAACCACGAATACGACCATTTTTTGAACCGTCGTAATAAGGAGTCCAGCAGTAAGGCGTAAAAGCTACAGCACCACCATGTTCAAGTTCAACTTCATGAGCATTGAATACATTGTTAGTGCGTTCAACTAGGCCTTTACCTAACAACTCAGCTTGTGGGTTGCTTGTTTTTGCGTTTTTTGCCCCTGCGGACACGCTTTCGTCCTTTTTTGCCGGGACAAAACCACCTTGACCACGATTCCAAGCAGGCTGGTTCCAGCTTGAAGCGCCAGGGTAGTAAGATCGGGAGACTTGAAATTTAGGAAGCTCACGCTCGATAACCTCCTTCAATTCAAATTTGTCGTTAGATACATCAAAGATGTAGTGGTGACCGACAGGAAGTTCGAATGCACGTTTGATTGTGAATTCTACTTTACGACGAGCGTTTAACCAATCGAACATTGATTGTTCTGAACACCAGATCCATGCACCAGAAGTTAGCTCTACCATGTAAAGCGGACGTTCTTCGTTACGGATGAAGTTCAGTGTGTTATCACGAGCATCGTGCCATACCAACGTAAATGCACCTTGTAGCTTCTCTAGAGTCGCTTCAAAGCCTTCTTTGTTGATAGAGTGTGCGATGTTGTGGCTATCTACTTTGAACTGACTTGCATCAGGTAGACGCCATTTACCACTTAATGTACCGTTGTGTACAAGAGTTACGTTTTCTACATTGAATGGGTGAGCACCTTTTGGATCAGTTGCTGCGCCCATTGTAGCGTAACGGTTATGGCCAACGTAGAAGTTAGATAGAGGTAGAGGAATCTCTTCACCTTTCTCTTTCTTCTGTTTTGCTTGGTATTCAGTTACGTTTTCACCTTTCAGAATTTCCCAATTCTCTGAAGAAAGGTATTCGAAGGACGGTACTGCATCTTTAAAGAATGCCACACCTGAGTTTTCTGGCATACCACGGTAAACACCAGTAGCATGAGGGCCACGAACAATATCATGGTACAGCAACTGTTCGAAGAACTTAGTCAATACTGAGTTCATTTGAGATTGCTTAGCACCTACGCCTACGATTCCGCACATAATTTCTTACCTTTTCTTTAATGTATTTAGACAGTTATTTTGACAGTTATTGAGTGTTACAGAGACAGATTGTTTTCTTCACAGTAACGAACGTAATCATCCCAAGAGGATGCATGAATGAATTCACCAGCCCACAGACCATTAGCTGTTGTGATTTGGTACAATTCTTCTGCACCGATTTGCTGAGGACGTTCACGGTTTAGATGAGCAACCCAAGCACTTGCGCCCTTGGTGCGAATCATCGGTGTATTACCTGATGTGATTTGACCCAAGAAGATAATATCTTGAGCAAGACCACAGCCTTCTAAAACATCATCCGGATTGAAAGCGAACTTAGCCGGAATAGATTTTAGTAGGACTTTTGATGGATGGTTTTGAGCGATGTAATCAATCATCTGCTCTTCAGTGCCATCGAAGTTCATCGCAAACTCTTTCAATGAAAGGATGCGGTTACACAAGCGAAGCAACTGACCCTTCTTGAACTTAGCTTCTGAGCCACGGAACTCGATAGAACCTTGGCGAGAAATAGGCAAGAAGTTGAAAGCTGAATACTTGTCACGATCACCTGAACGACCTGATGTATCCAATGAACGAATGAACGATTGGTCAGGACGTTGCCACAGACTTGCTAGAGTCTTGATTTGTGCTTCTGCAAAGCCAAAGCTAGGACAGAAGTTATTGCTCCAGCGTTGGATACCTGAACACTGGAAGATGATCTTTTCTAGACAAGTGTATGCCAAGATAAGCTTTTTGAACTTATCAACAGGCATGTCACGAACATCTAGGTGAATATGAGTTGAACAACGCCAGTTAGCTTCTGGACTAACTTCATGCAATGCACCATCTAATTCAAGAATAGCTGCATACAAGTCAGAACCTGCTAGAGGCTGACGAAGTACGTACTCTTGACCGTTGTTACGTAGTGAGTTATCCGAGATGGATGACCAGTTACGTAGTTGCAAACGACGAGTACGTTCTAACTCCACTTCTACACCAACACGACCTGTACCCACTACTAGTGGATGAGGAACTACAGTTGAAATGTCTGGGTTTTTATTTGCGTAATGACCTACGGTTGCCATTATATCACCTTCTGGGGTTGGTACTGGATCAAATGGTTCTTGACGGCCAATTCCGAAACCTCCTACGTTAAAGCCTTGCGGAGGAGCTTGGAATGATCTTGGCTGTCTACTTGGACGATTAAGAGTCATTTCACGACCATCATGGGTAGTGAATGTTTGACTTCTTGATACTTCTAAATCAGCGGTAACAGTCTGCTCTTGTGGAGCCTGTTCTTGAACAACTCGTTCTTGCTGTTCACGAAACCTTTGGATACGCCTATTCTCTTGCATTCGTTGAAGATGTTGACGAGCCGCTTCACGAGAACGTTCTTGCTGTTCTTGTGCAACTTGTGCAACTTGGTTATCCGCTGGGTTTCTTTGTCGAAAACTTCCACCATACATACGGGAGAAGAAATCTAAACCTTGACTGCTAGGACGAGAAGAGCGCCAGGTGTGACCACCTGACCCTGCTATCGTATTCTGATTTAGTTGGTTTGGGCGATTTGAATTTGGCATTGTAGAGCTCCTTGAATACGCTGCGATAGGTATGCTGCACCTTCGTGAACGAGGGTAACAGTATTTCCGCTCTTATCGCCAACTTTAATGCCTTTGTACAGAACTTCATTGTTGTACAAGCAAAGGTCTGGATTGATACGACCTTGGAAAGATGGGTTAAACATCTTCCAGAAGCCACGCATATTCCAGAAACTGTCACGAGCGCCTTCAATGCGTTGAGCAATCATGCCTTTCTTAACAGTTTTACGTTGGCGGTAAGCCAGCCAGATAGGAGCTTGGTCGCTACTGAACTGGATATAACCTAACTTAGGTAATTCGAACACTACATCATCATGACGAACTTCAACATCTTGAGTGTTGCCACTCTCGCTTGTAACCTTGCGACCGTAGAAAGTCAGGTTGCTTGGGTTATTTGTTGAATCCGAGCCGTTCACACCATGTACGTAGAATGGAGAGATTGTGCCATCGTTGTTACGTAGACCTAATACAGAACCTTCGTAGTACATGTTAAAATCGCGTCGTAAAGTCATAATCTTAGCTCCTTATGCTACTTTCAATGTTTTGATTAGTTGTTCAGCCATCTTACGGTTTGAAGTATTAATAACTTCGTGAAGTTGCTGAGGATTTACTTTTGCAACCAGTTCCATTAGGTTTGGAAGGTTGTCAACTACTTTCTGAGATTGATCCCAAATGAAACGACGATTCGCTTCATCGAAAATCCAGAAGTTAGATAGAGTACGATACTCTGCGCCATACGGCTTGATGCGGAATGCACCCGCTTTACCATACAGTTCACGACGAGAATCGTCAGTATCAATCAGAAGAGATGGTAGAGCTAGGAAATAGTCAGCTAAGACAATAATTTCACGAGCTTTAGCATCATCAGCGAGAATACCTTTCTCTTTTAGTACATCTGCGTAACCAAAGTGAACATGACCACCTGCTGTACGTAGACCTGCATTCGCTGCTTTAGGTTTAGGGTTAACCATACCTGTTAGAGCATTGAAATCTGGGTCACAACCGAACACGTGAGCCTGTTCAGGCATCATTGAAAGTTCTGCCGGAGTGAAGATATGGGAAGCCTTTTTAGAGAACTCGAATGAGTTACCTAGGATGGCTTGACCTTGTTCCATCACCTTTGAAATGTTATTGGTAAAATCCTTGTACTCTGAAGCTGGATTGATGTTGAATTCAAAAAGAACGTTATCTTCTTGAACAGCACCACAGTCAACAGCGCGAGGCGCTTCCTTACTACCACCCAGAAGACCAATACAGTGACCTACTTTGCCACCTGTAACAACCAAGATTTCTGGATCTGCGCCTAGAGTCAATTTATTTTTACCCATTTTCAATTACCTTTTAGATTATTTTGGAGTTAATTTCATATTCTTCACCTTTTCATTCAACATTTTTTTAATTTAGGCAGGATTGCCAACAAAGAGCCCTCATTGAAGACTCTTTAGTAGCTTATTCCATTGGGATCAGTCTATTTGGATTAAAATCACAAAGATTACACCATTCTCCAGAAGAGAGGAGGAATGACCCATGCACAGGTTCTACACGTACTTTTCCATCAGGAAGGTTTGTTATATACAACACTTCAGCCCACTTATTTTCATAAATGTTTTTAACCCAATAATGTTTACCTCTTACTAGGCTAGTGCTGTTTTTTTGGATACCAGTACCACTCTGGAAAGTTCTACTATCTTTACATTTTTTATAAAGATTAAGATTTTCAACACGATTCTTGTGTTCGTTATCTATTTTCTTTTTAAAACTCTTAATTTCTTGTCTAAGAGATGATGTTAATGCAAATGAATTATCTCGTTGGTAAGTTAGATCCTTAACATCAGATTCTAATTTTAATTTAATCTTTTTTAAATTAGAATTATTTATCTTAAAATCATTAATATCTTTTTTAAGAGTATTAAGTTCCGATAAAAGATCTTCTTTTTCACCTTTAATTTCTGATAGTTGTTCATTAAGTTGCTTATTTAATAAATGCTCAACTTTAGAAGCAGCTGTTGGAGCAAAATATACGGCTGTAGATAATGCAGAGATTAGTACTAATCCGCCATATATTTTTAATCGCACCTTATTACTTTCTAACATAAATTTTTAGTTCCAGATATGTGCACTGCTAAAGATGCATCATACCCTTTCAGTGTATTAGTCACTTGTTCAAGAGCAGCTACATAAATCTCACGACTAGCGAGAAGTTCAGCCTCTTCGTTTTCACTTAAGGATTTACGTTTCCAAAACCAACCCTTAGTCTCTTTTAAACGTTTATCAATAGATGCTATTTGAGATTTAAGTGTTACATAATGTTGAGAAACTTCTGATTGTGAGATTTCATTCAATGCTTCAGATGAGTAATCTATAAGCTTTATTTCTCTTAGTACCTTTTCCATACCATCTCCATTTAGGATTGCCAACAAAGAGCCTTCTGGACGCGTTGAAGACTCTTTAGTAGTTTCCTACTTAGATACGACTTGTAAATCGTCTCGTTTTACTACAGAATCGTTCATACCGAAGTTGAACAGATCACCATCACGTAGACGTATAGCATTATACTGTAGATTATGCTTTGCAGAATCTGTTACAGTTGTAATTGCCATATATAAAGATTGGTTTGCTTGGAAAGTTTCACCTTTCTTAATAGTAACAAACTTAACAACCTTCTCTTGAGTTACTTCACCGATATTCATCGTTTACCTACTGAGGATTCATAATGAATTTCTTCATTACTTCGATTACTTCTTCACGTGTATCTGAACTGAAGAAAGCCAATTCATAAACCTTACGAGAACGTTTATGAGCCAATTTTACTGTAGTAACCATTCCGTTAGCACGGTAACAAACATCAGATTTATGACTAATCTTGATGTAGCTATCTTTAGTTACTTCAGTAATGATGTGTAACAATTCACCTAAAAGCATGATTACATCTCGTATTGGATAGTTACTTCAGCAGGACAGCAAACTTCATCACCATTAAGCTTAAGCATTGTATTAGATTGAATACCATAAGCATATTGGCCATTCTTAGCAAAACCTGCACCAGCATTTACCTTAATCATAGGTAATGTACCATCTTCAAAACGGAACGTTGCACCATGAGGTAAATCTTTGAACTTAGCTTTAGGAATCTGTTTCTTTACAACCTTGTCATGTTTTACTTTTGGAAATGACATGATAGTTACCCCTTAGTAGTTACAGTAATCTCAGCATCTACTGGAATCACTGTTTCTGTGTCAAGGAATTCGAATTGAGCGCCATCTTGAATGCGGATAGCATTAACAGCACCAACTTCACCAGGTTTTCTTACCTTTGAGATACGGATGAACAAAGTAGTCTTTGGATTATGAATAGCAGCAGCAGAATTAGGTGCTGAACTGTTTCCAAGAAACATTTCACCACGATTAAGCTCACAGAAGCGAACTTCTTGGTTTACCTTGTTATTAATCTTTGTGCTCATTTAGAGGTTTCTCCGATACAATAACTAAATCACGACGAAGGAATACACGATCATTCTTTTCAAAATAAACATGCATCCCATTACTTAGGTTAACTGCATTACATAGAAGAGAGCTTGACTTACAATCAAAGACTTTCATGTAGAAGCTACCAGTCTTTTCAAAACACTCACCAACTTCAACGTTCTTGAAAGTTTGAGAGCGACCTTTACCAGCTTTAATTTTCATTCTCAGATTCCTCTTGAGGGTTGAACTCAAAATGGTCTTGAACAAATACACCAGTATCACAACCATTGTACACAGTGGTATTAAGAATACGCTTCACGTAATAGAAATCGTAATCATTAATACTAAAGTGTTTTTGATGAGTTTGCTCATTGTAAATGAATGCATTACGCATCTTTGCAAGAGTGTCTTCATCAGTTGCAACACTAACTAACTCTGGTTCAGGGTGAGCTTTTACAGCACACATAAGAACTAATAGTTCCATAACTTACTCCTCAATAAGTCGTGCGTTTACAGGGTAAACTACAGTCTTTTCTGGAAAGGTGTAGATATCGGAGAAATCCATATCAACCGCATTCAAGGTTTTGCCCTTGACTTTGATTATTCCATGAAGCTTACGATAAAGCTTGTCTTGATAACGGAAGTAATCTCCGACGGGCACTTCCGAGAATTCAGTTTTAGTCATGAATTAAATCTCTTTGATGACAACAAGTTCTGCTTGAACTTTAATGACGTTTGTTCCAGGGCCGAAACTAGATGCATAACTATCAGTGATATTCACTGCATTAGCATCTTGTACACCTCGGCGATTAAAGTTACGAGAGTCAACTTTCATGTAAACGTTTCCGTTATACTTGAATACCTGTCCATCTGACAAACTACCAAAGGTAGTAAACTTAGGGACTGATTTATCTACAATACCTACCATTATGTTCTCTCCACAGTTTCAACAATATCAACAATAGAAAGCTCAGCTTTACACGGAGAAACTTTAGTGCTTCGTGCAATAAATGAAATCTTTCTCTGATTAATACAGTAGCAGTTTGCTTCTGATGGATTTAATCCAGAAGGTTTTGCTTTGATAAAGTGCATACCTTTGTGAGAGAATATATCACCTTCATCAATCTCGCTGAAAGGGCGTTCTTTTGGTTTACACGATACGATTTTTACATCCACAAGATTACTCCTTATAGAAAACGATAAAGATATTACCCTCAAGCTCTTTGAGGATCCAACGATTTGTTCCCATCTTCTTAGTGAAAGCAAAGAATTCAGGATGAAGTTTCTTTAACTTCTTACGGAACTCTTCTGAAGCCTTTGAGGACTCCGCTTGCTTTCGAGTATCATTACCTTTAACAGCTCTAACATGCTGGCGATTGATACGCTTTGCATAGTGGAACATATTTCCAGTAAGACGAAGACAGAACTCACTGCCTACAGGATACATCATGTTAAACTCCGTGAGGTAACATTACTGCATTTGGAAGACGCTGTACGTAAATATCTGAAGCGAAGTAAGTAGGGCTGCCAGATTGAAGACATACTGCATTTGATTCACCTGCTTGTTCGACACAAGGCAAGCATACTTTCTGCTTCTTGTCAGCAATTACAGGCTGTGTTTTCATGTAAGTTTTACCATACATGTTTTGAAATACAGCACCAACACTTAAGGTGCAGAACTTCTGAGACATTTTAGGAGTTTCAGCAACCTTCATTATCTTACCGCTTGATCAATACGAATACAACGAGGAGCACCAGTTGCAATGACAAATGCATTGGTAGGAGCACCACCAAGACGAGAGTTGTCAATTTTAAGAAGCAACTCGCCATTCAGAAGAAACTGTGCACCATAAGGTAAGTCACAGAACTTAGTATGCGTTACACTAAAAGCCATTTTCTACCACCAGATGTACTTTCTTGTTTAACAAATCAAAGCCGTATTCATCTGCCCACTTCCACATGAAATCAAGTGGATATTCAGAGCAATCAAACGGGCCTTCGTAATCTTCCCAGAAGTAAAGATAATCACCACCACCATTACCATAAGTAGGATCATGCCAAGTACGCTTACACACTTGGAATACCCAAACAAACTTTTGATGGTATTGTTTAGACTTCTTAGTAAAGAAAATCTTACTGAAGAAGCTTTTAGGTACTGGTTTTCTTCTCAGAATAACCTTACCAAGAGTTGAGTAACTAGCTATCGGCATGACCTTTCCTTAATTAGCAAATGGATAATAAACATGTGTCACATCTTTCCACAACTTAGGAGGAATGATGCGAAGAAGATGATGTTTATTATCAGAGTGTTCTGCACCATTTACATATTGACTGTAAATGTACAGATGACCATCTTTAACTGTGAACTTAGCATCTTTAAAGTGTTCAGTTTTAAGAAGCCCAAATCTGGACTTCTTACTAATCACTTTAACGTAGCAACCTACCATTAAGATGCAGAGATTTCAACAACTTCCAAGTCTTCTTCTTGGTAATCGTTGATGTAGTTCGTTGTACCCCAACGCACTGAGTACATGTAACCGAATTGGTCAGGATCTTGAGATACCTGAACAAAACCAGCCTGCTCATGCGGGTTGAATGGAGAGTTAACGTACTTAGCACGACCTGCTTCGCTCAGCTGAACAGATACGTTTTCACGAATACGACCTTGTGGGTCACGTGGGTTTGAACGCAATTCAGCTGCACGTTGTTCATCAGTTAGAGATGCCCAACGAATTTGTTCACGAAGAGTATCAGTAACACCTACAGTTTCGTCACGAGCTTCACCAACTTTCGCTAGGAAATCTGCATCAGAACCGTTCCAACCAATACGAGTGTCTGGATGGAATGGAGCTTCAACTTCTGTGATTGTCAGAGTTGATGCCATGTAACGCTCGATTCGACGAGGTGATTGGATACCATCCAAGTTACCGTTCAAGTTAGTTGTAACTGTCTCACTGCCTTGGCGGTAATGTGAATCACGTTTGTAACCACCACGTTGAGCCATTGGCTGTTGAGTCCAAGGACGGTAGTTTTCGTCTTGATCAACAAAAGCGTTGAATGAGAACTTACCGAATGTCGCACAATGAAGTGGAGCAGACTCAGCCATGCTACCAACACGTGACCAGCGAGTGTTTTCACCATCAAACGAAGATAGGTTCATCTTACGAGTGAACATGTGAGATAGAGCCAGACACGCTGTAATTGGTAGGTCTGTGTTGTTACGTAGCCACACATAAGTCTCACCATAATGAGAGTAATGAGTGATATTACGCAGGAAGAAGAAGCCTAGGATGATTTGGTCAGCCGGAAGACTTGTTGGAGCTTTCACTTCGAAACGATCAAGAGATGCTTGTTCATCTACGACTGTGAAATCAGCGTACATCGGAACTGTATTAACAATCTCGATAATCTCTTCACGATATTTCTCGAATGGAGAAGTAAAGCCCGCTGGACTTACACGAGGTGTGAAGATATGGTTGATATTGTTGCCGCGAGTTGGCATCCAACCAATGTGTGTATAACCAGTAGCAGCACTTGTACCAGCCAAGAAGCCAAAACAAGCACGATCATGCTCATGACGTTCGCCATTAGAACGGTATGTTACACCACGAATACCCATAGTAATTCACCTTTTTACTTTTTGAGTTTGATAAACAGTTCGCCCATAGAGTTTCCGCCTGAGAAACTTGGGTGATCAATGATTAACTGAGAAAGACGATCTAAATCTTTCTGAGAGATACCACCATTAGAGTAATCAAGGTTTACCTGATTATGATCTAATTGGTTAAGGAACAAGCTTGGAACTTGCTCTCGTGAGAAGATACACTTAACATTTACACCATCAAACTGGAGAGTCTGACGATGGCCAGTATAAGATAATCCTTTAGAATCCAAATGCTTAACCGCCAATTTATGACCGCTTTGGATCATTGTAATTGCGTAGCCAGGAATTTCTTTAAACGAAGGTACTGAAAAGAAGAAACCTTTAATCTTCGCATAATGCTGACCATGCTTGTCAATGTAACGTGTTGCTATTACTTTATTTGACTTTCGCTTGTACATTTTCAATACCTTTGATTTTATTTTCAACTCCAGCTGTACGATACATAGCTTTGTGCATCATCGCAACTGCTGGCCAAACATATAAACCTAATCGGTTAATCAGATTCATATGTGCAGGATTGTCTGGGTCTGCTGCCATAGCAAAGAAGTGGTCAGGCATAAATTGACTTAACCATTCCATCATCATTCGAACAGCTTCTTCAGCGATACCTTTACCTTGGTGATCAGATGCAACCACTACTTCAATTTCTACATAGAAAGGAAGCACTGTAATTTCAATATCTCCAAGAAGAACATTACCGTTCTTAATTGTGAACCAGTAATCTTCATCATCCAAAACACCATACAAGTCGATGTTATTAGCTGTCTGTTGCTCTTTTGCCCAGTCACGAATGTCATGAACATAAGTTAAACGACCTTTCATTTCCGAAGCCATAGCAGAATCACTTCGATAAAGTGAAATACCGATACAATCAACTGGATCAGCTTGTTGGATGGTGAATCGCTCACCCACAATGGGGAGGTCTGTCAAATGTTTTGAGGTTTTCTTTGCCATTGCTTTATTCCACATTTATACAAAGTTTTTAATGTACTCTAAATCGTAGTGAACTAGACTTGTTGGCCTCGCTAGGCCATATTCTTGCTATGCCGTTAGATAAAGTACATTAAAAACTCCGCTCCTGAATCGGATTGACGGGTCTGATGCTAACCGCATATATACGTTTCGCGTTAGACAGGAACGAGAGTTTTTAAATTTTGATTAGTTCAATTTAGACTGTGCTGCTGCACAAGTAAATGCATCGAACTCACCTTTTTCAAGACGGGTAAGTTGAGCTTTTTCGAAAGCTGCCATACGGCAATCACGACGGTACGATTGACGACCCCAGTGAACATTGTCTTCGGCATTACGCATACGAATACGAGCACCTTTAAGTGCAATTACAAGTGCCGATGCCTCTGCGCCAGATGCAGCTTTAAGCATCTTCTTAAGTGTACGGATTTGTGAAACCGCTTTATGGTATTTAGTAAGACGTTTTACTAAAAGACGACCAGACTTCTGTGCACATTCTTCACGTACAGCTACAAGTGTTTTTTGGTTTGCGATTACTTTTTCCATTTTCATTCTCTCTTAGTGAGTTCATTTACAGTTAAAACGACAAAGGATACTCTTTCGAATACCCTTTAGCAATTTACTGTTTATTAACAGATTTAAGATCTTTAAGCTCTTTCCTTTGATTCCCCTTAGTCTCGATATACTTGATAACTTTTCCAGGAAAAATAAAGAATGCCATTATAGGCATAACAAAGGAGCAGAAGATTACTAGGATAGCCCATTCACCTTCTTTTCGAGAGTCAACTCTAGATTGCTCATCTGGTTCATAGTATGCAAGAACCATGGTTAATACATAACCAATTGCACACCACATCATCAGAATCTGCCACCATTCACGCTGAAGTAGCCAATCTAGTGTCATAGATGCTCCTTAACAGCCGCTGCTGCGTCCGCAACCATGAGTAGGGACACCAGCACCACAAGCGCCATAACCGTTAGACCCGCAGCCATGAGATACATAATGTACGAGCTGTTGTTTCTTTGCAGCCTTTGAAGCTGTTGGAACCTTTTGAGCAAGAGCAGCTTCATTCAAAGCCTCCTTACGAGCTTTCTTAATCAAGCGATTGACTTCAGCCTGTGTGTACATACGAGACTTAGGCGGTTTGCTAATCACTTTCTTAGTTGTAACTGGCATCTTACGACTCCAATCTTGATAAAGGTTACCATCTTCATGAAGCACATACTCATAAACTTCATTAATACCACGACTAACTAATTCATGAGTAGGCTCATTAAATGCTGCCTTCATTGTTACAGGGATGCCGTCGATGAAGTACAAATCACCACGGCACACAGGACAGCCATTCTGTTCTGCTGGATGGTATCCTAATTCATGCAAACCTTTTTCAAGGAATGTACTATCAAGAGAATCTTCACGACAATCATATCGGAAAGCGAATTTATCAACACCAAGTTCTGATAGGTGATTAACAAATGATTTCAAGATATATGCGCTGATTTTAGTATCTTTCGTATAAACACGATTGACATTAACATCAACACCACGTTCATGAGCCCATTCACAGATTTCAGGTATTTCACGATTTTGTAGAACACGTTTAGTTCCAAAAATCAGGGTATTTTCATAATCAGTATGACTATGACGGCTAATGTTCAAGTGGTCGATATGTGTAAAGATCTTATCCATATACATACCTAGACGAACACCATTCGTAGTCAGTACAACTTTATCGAAATGTAATGAATCAGTAACAGCTTCAAGTACATCAAATAGATAAGGGCTAATTGTCGGTTCACCACCAGTAATACTTACTTGATTGAAGTCAGATGGTAAACTAGCAATTGCTAACTTAACTTTTTGTATGTAATCTTTTGGAGCTTTCTTGTCACCTTTATCATCACAAAAAGCACAATTTGCATTACAACCACCAGGAAGTATGATTGTAAAATTCTTCAACATTTCACCATGTGCCATTTTAATACCCTTTTAATAAATTCCCAAGAACAGCGTCAATCTTACCGATAGCATCTAACAACTCTTCTTCACAGTGTTTAGTTGGAAGGTCGTCAGTATGCTTGAGAGCACGTTCAAGGTTTCGACGTGCTGCTCGTAAGTCGATAGCAGATGAACGGCAACGGGTTTCAACTCTAAGTAACTCAACTTGAGCTATTTGACCATCAATTGCAGGATTACCTGTTTTTGAGGATTTTTTAAAGAGAGGTCGTCCGAAGCCCATGTTTCACCTACTTATCTTGTTTGATTGATACTACATTTACGCCAGGTTGATCTTCAACTTGCTGAGGAGTTGGAGCATCTTGCTCTTCACCGCTTTGTTCAGCAGCTGGTTTTTGTTCCAGCTCAGTTTCTTTTGTGATTACCAGTTGAATATCCACTGGCATAATCGGGTCGTCTTTGTACATGCGAGACATAGCCACACCGTTTTCATTGTAAACAACTACATTGTTTTCACTAGTTGTTTCAATAACTTTCTGAGCAAGTTTGCCTTCAGTTGTGATGAAGAACTGGCCTACTGGAAGACCTACGAACTTGATAGTGTTTTCAGCTTTACGGTTGTCAATGATTTGCACAGCCATGTAATATCTCCTAATTAAAGAATTTTAGACTTAGGAATCCACGAGATTGTTTAGGTTCTTCTCGAACCATAACCTCTGTTGATTCTCTTGGTTTGATAACTTTTTCTTCGATACCGAATACTTTAGCCATCAGTGGATTAATACTGTTACGAAGCTCAGGCTCCATATCAGAGAAATTAACACAATGAACAAGGTTCAAAGTATTATAAGCACGACTGTCAAGACCGCCATCAGGATAACCTAATGCCTTAAGAACCTTGTCTATAGTACAGATGCTGAAGTAAGAACTTTGCATCTTTTCAAGAGCTGCGTTTACTGCCATCTCTTCTACTTTAGATAGTTTATGCATTATTTATTCTCTGCTTTAACAATTTGAATACTTTGAGAAGCTTTCTTCTCTTCTTTTTTAGGCTCAGCCTTTTTACCTTTCAGTTGAGCTTTAAGGAAATCGACACTTAGTTCCAGAGTCTTGATACGAGCCGCCTGTTCTGTGCGACGCTTTTGATCTGAAACCTGAATGTCTCGTAAACGTGCTTCAAGAGCGTTGTACTTGCGATTCCCATCAATAATAAAGAATGCAAGGATAAGTAAGCAAGTCCAGAATAGGAAGCTCATAATGTTTTCCTCTAGTTTAGAATAAGAAAAGCCTACAAGAACCCAACGCAATGGGTTTATTGGATTCTCATAGACTTTGAGTTGACTTAAAGAAATGCTCTCACTACAAGAGCATTTGATTAAGAGGAGTCTACCAAACTCCTTTTCGCTCACTACCCCTAGACGCTAAGTGGAGGGGTAAATTTTTATTTAGCCGACTTTGATTGGTTTTTCACAAACCGTGCAATTAGCATGCTTTTTGGTAGTCGCATTTGCAACACGCATACCTTTACCGTAGGTTTTGTCTTGGTATTCATTTTTGCAGTTCTTACCTGTACATTTGATAATCATAGGTTACTCTCTTTGATTTTCTGTAATAAAAGATGCTGTAGTTCAATCAGCGGGATATCAGGAGCAATCGAGTTGATAACTCCCATTTTGTAATTAGTGAAGTTATTCACACATTCAGTATGAGATGCAGGTGGATAAGGTTCTTTTAGAAACCATTTACCAAATTCAGCAAAAAGCGCTTCAACTTTCTGTTCTCTACTTACCATTGAGTACCTCTAATGCAATGCTCAGAGATGTTAATACGAAACCTATTAGTGCAGCTTCGACAATGACAAATGTTATGTATTGTTTAGCTACTTCCAAACTCTTCTCTCCAGTAACCGTAATCCCAAGCATTACAGCTACGAGTATGAACTTTATCACCAACACCTTTCGGATACTCTTTGGTGAATACATAGTTTGTAATAACCGCTGTACCAACAACAAGTGCTTTACCGCCATTGGCTTTAATCACACGGGTAAGTAGCTGAGGGATTCGAATATCTGGACACTCGATTTTATAGATGCCGACGATCAAAATGGAGCCTCCATAATAAAGTTAATAGAAAGGAGAAGACACAATGTAACAAATGCATACAATGCAGTAAAGAGAGTAGCATTCTTTGCATCTTCTTTTACTGTTCTGATGAATCTGTCATAACGATTACTAACATACAACAATGCCCACATAATAGGTGACATGTATAGTATGATTTTAAAGATATGATCTAATGGAATGAACATACCCACTCTCCTCTGTAAGGATTAGAAGTATGTAGGTAATTATAGAAGTAAGTGAATGACCACTTCTTACCTAACACCCTCTTATACACAGCATTACTATATAATATATACATATGCTTTTCCTTTGGAACAAATTGATTTTAACACGGCTTTTTAAAGCTGTCAATAACCAATATAAGATTTCTTTACAAATGCCCTTCTGAATTGGATAAAGGGCACTCAGAAAGCTATCTACTTATTGTGTAAATCAATAGAGACAGATTTCGAACCACGAACACGTGTTACACGGTTAGTGTTGTAGTCCACATTTACTGCATAAGGATAACCAGTAACCTTAGCTTCGATGTAGTGTGGTTCAATTTTACCGAATGGGCCGATACACATTACCCAAGTTGCTGATGTATTCGTTGAAGCGTATACACCATTAGGCTCAGCTTGACCGACAGAAGCTAAGGCGTTGTTACGACCGCCGTAATTGTCTTCGTCTGTGGCTGAGATAGGGTTAGTAAGCGATGTGTCGTAAGGGATACCAAAGCCAATGCTAGGACAATCACCTTCAATAACCGAAGTGTCACCACGCCATACAGTGTGAGTCGCCGCTTGGAAGTTACGTAAACGGTAAAGTTGAATAACTTGATCACGCTCAAACGACCAATCGAAGAAAGGGACAGGTTGTACTTTCGCATACTGCTTCTGTTGCTGATTAACTTGTTTTGCTTCGGTTGTAGCTGCGGTATCTGTGCCCCAGCCTGCGTTTGCATATGGTGCAACTGACATTGTTGCTGCAACGACTGTAGAGAGTAAGATAAGCGTTTTAGCTAGCGGATTTTTCACTTGATTCACCTTTCAACGTTTTCTTTAGGTAAGGAAGATCTAGGATGTAACTCTTTTTCCATAGACCAATTTCGATTGTAGAGCCACCACGGTTATCAAAGAGGATGCCTAGACGACGATCCCCTTTGTTAGGATACATGTGGAAGGCATGAACACAAAGTTTCAGCTTCTTCCACATTATTACCAATCCTTATTCACTGTAGCAGCTTTCAGGCGTGCTTTGACGACAGAGATTTGATTGCGGATGCCCTGACACGTTTCGTCAGAATCACAAGTCGCAAGTTGTGTTTCAAGTTCTGTAATCGTCGCTTCCCAGATAGCAGCTTGCTGTTCCATACCTTCACGATATTGGAACGACTGCTTTGTAACAACACGTTCGACATAGGTTTGACCCCATAGACCAAGTGAGTGGGTAACAAAACCCAGACCACCAAACAGAATTGATGCGAATGCGAATAAGATAAAAATCTTACCAATCGCACTTGTACCTTCTTTAACCATCTTTACTCTCTAGTTTTAGCTCCACTTGGAAACTATGTTAAGTGATTCAATCTCAAGTTTGCCTTGTTTGGCTAAGATTAAAGCACAGCGATTACAACGAGCATAACCACCACGACCTTTCGTAGTATACCCGTTGCGTGGGTTTGAATCAGAACAACCGATTCGGCTATGCTGAGTATGCATTAGTGCAAGATTGATCTTGTCTGACTTTTTCATCTAAACCACCTGTGAGATGATAAAAGCCACACCAAGAACAATTAAACCAACACTATTAAGGATGGTTACACGACGTACATCGTTTAAGTTCTTGCCTGGGACAATTTTCATTGTTAACTCCTAGCGCATTTCTATGGTCACATTGACACGGTTACGTTCACCACCAACCATTGTTGCAAAAGCTTTCAGGTCTTGTACACCTTCGAGAACTTTAGCATATACTTGATGGCTCTTCTTGCCCTTGCCAATGATTACCTTAACTCGGTGACCATTAACAATTGCAATTTTTAGTGCTTTAAGGATACGATGTGCGTAAGATACGCCACCTACAGAAGCACCTGAGATTTCAATAACCTCAAAATCGTTTAGTTTACTCATGGGAGTCTCACTAATTTACAGTCTTTAAAACCTGCCTGATGAGCCATGTCCAATGCACGGTTATTCAAAGCAGTAAGGCTTGTATTACTTTTAGCTACAGATTTAATGAATCCAGAAATATCTACATCACCTACGAAGTACATATCTCTTTGACCATCTTGCATAACAGAAGTGTCTTCATTAAGAATCCATACCTGCTCTTCTTCGTTAAGAATGTTAGCTGGACTGATCTGAGGTAATTGGCACTTATCTTTAGTGCCGTATATCGATCCATCTTCATCCATAGTCAGGAAGTCATAATAATTTAAAAAACCTCTTAGGTCTGTGAAATCATTATCATCTTCACTGAGTTCTTCTAGGATTACTCTAACACCGTTTGAGAGGATAAGCTTCTCACGGTTAGCCATAACTACTCCTTAAAAGAGTCTTGTTTAGGCTCTGTGAGTACAATCCAAGTGTATGGAGTCCAAGCCTTACGTTTGCCATTAAGCTCTTCAGCTTTAGCACAGGCTTCTTCTGGGGTATCAAATGGCTCTAGTTCAGAGCTAAGACCGCCAGATTGCAGTAACTTAACAACAGTGTACTGGAAGTCAGTTTCAGTGAGAAGCTTTGCCACTTCCTTAGAATAAACGTAAGTGCGTTTACCATCAGGGCATTCTATCTGGTAACGAGGTTCAGCAGCAAAGATTTTTACCACTTTACACGGTTTACCTACCCAACGTTGAAATTCCGCTGGAACACTATCTTTCACAAAGATTTGTAGTTTATCCAAGTCCATAAGATCTAAGCTCCTCTGTTAGGGACATTGCAATTTGATTAATAAACTCTTGACGAGACATTGCAGGATTATCTTTTGTTGCAAAACGATAAACCCAACCAGCTGGCATTTGCTGTACATACACGATATATAACTTTCCGTGGATACTTTGCATAGCAGGCGAGTTGGGTTTAGCGTCTGAATACATAATATCAACTTCCTCAACTGCCTCTTTTCTTGCTTGCTGCTGGAGTCTTACGTCCTTATGCGCCTCAAGAAGGCATTTTGATTCGGGAGACATTATGCATTCCTATTTCTAAAATCGTCGCCGTAGTTACATTCTTACGGCTAAGAAATCTAAGTTTGAACAGTAATCTGCATTCCACATCTGAGAACACAAATCAAAGTTTCTTACTTTGTATTGAGGACGTTCCTTATGAAACTTCCAGAATACATCTTTGTAAGTCTTGCAGAATTGAACCATTTCAAACATCAGTTCAATCTTTTCAAATGGCAACAGTTCACGAACATGTTTAATGTAAGTGTATTCATTGTTGTATGTACGTTCCCATACATAACAGCAACAGTCACTTGTCTCTTGCCCTTCATGAACATTTGGATAAGTAGCGAAGTAGCTTCTTGGAGGAACTCCAGCAGCATCAGCTTCTTTACCACGTCGAACATAAGCGTGTTCTGAATGATTACCACGCCATAAAGCGTATAGCCCACTTTGTAGGTTATGCTTGTGGCTGTGGTCTTTCCACGTCTGATCAAAGAGTCTGATTGTTGCATGAACTTCTTTGCCATAGTGTTTCTTCTCATGTTCCCAAACGAACATTGGAAGATTATGTTTAAGACCAGCCATTTACACGCCCTATTTGAATTACTACTAAACCGATGATGATAAGTATTGAGGAGAATATTAAAATCTCCTGTGGTGTTGGAAGCCTCATCGACAACGCCCTCCACTTACAAAGTGAGGACGAGGTGGTTGCTTATTGCTTGACCACGGCTTAACTCCAAAGCGTTTTAAAATCTTATCTGTTGAATCTTTCATAGCACTACTCTCATCATTTTTTAATACGGCAATGCTGTTTAGAGAGTATGTGACTATTTTTAAATCTCTCGCTGAAACCTTTCTTGCCATTCGTTTGTTTGTTAGTAAGAAAGTCAGGCTTTCTCTGCTTAGGGTTGCTGCTTTCGTTACAACATAAGATTTTGTCAGAATCTTTTTTAGCTTGTGACTCAGCTATCTTTTTTTTGTTATCTTCCCATACTTTGTCAACTTTACGAGTATGGGGTGTACTAAAAGCCCTTTTAGCTCTTTGTTTTTTAAGATTTTCACCAAAGATAATCGCATTATCTAAAGAGATTAGCTCTTTGTTTTCAAAGTGAGATTTAATATTATTAGCAAGGTAACTGACAACCAAACAATTCCCAGACACATACCCTTTACTACAATCTAAACGATCAATAGTCATTGTCTGAGATTTGTCATTATCAGTTTCTTTAAACACCATAGGTATTCCCAATAAAGGACATACAGGTGTTTTAATAGCTTCTAAAAACAGAGAATAATATTCACTGAAATCTATCGTAATCTCTATACCACGATTTTTAGAACTACTAACTTTATTCAGATACTTTCTCATTAACTGATTCTGTAACTGAATACCTTTTTTATCTAGATCCATACCAGTACCTTAACTATTGAAGCGTTGACATATTGAACGCGGTCAGGTCAGCTTCGAACTGTTTATATGAGCCAATACCCTCATCCTGCCGCTAAAGGCTGTAATAATCACAAGCGTAGCCTATCTTCACTTATGTAGGGTGGCGAGGTTACACACTTTGAAGCAAGGTAAACCGTAAGCGTGGTTTACATTCAACAAAACTCGCCATAATAAGGTGGGTGATGCTGGGCTCGAACCAGCGACCTACCGATTAGCTATCGGCTGCTCTACCCTCCTAGGACGACTGAGCTAATCACCCATTGACAATTCATTTACATATATGCTACCCTATTAAAACTTCTTAAGGAAAAGCATTAAGGATATGCACTACCCGATACACTCATTCAAGTGGAATGCAAAGGTCTACTCGTAATGCATATTCTTAATGCTGTGTTGCCAGCTTCTCACTGGCTCGACCCATCATTAGCAGCAGGGCTTGCGGGAACGTTTTCACATTAACCAAATAAATAAGAGAAAAGCATTATAATACAACCTTTCTATAAACATTCTAATTAAAACATTTATAGGAAGATTGTTGAGGAGCTTCTCACTCCTCACGACTCATCATTGGCAGCAGAGTTCGCTGGATATAATCTTGCAGGACTATATCATTGGGTCACTTTACATAGCTTTTAACTATCATAGAAGGATAGTTTATTTCAGAGAAAGCAAGAGCTTTCCATAAGCGCCCTCTAAAAGAAGACGCTTACAGCTAGATCTTAGAATCGAACACCAATACTAGCTACCGCAGTTGTACCATCAATGATGTCACCGCTAAAGTAAGTACGAGATTCTACACTTGCAGTAAGGTATTTGTAGTTCATACGAACACCAGCACCTGCATAGATTGCTTTGTCATTAGCTTTTACAGTAGTTAATGCATGATCTACTTGCTTGCCTTGGTAGTCTCCACTAACATGGACAGTTGATTCCATATGGGTATATGAAAGACCTGTTGCTACGAATGGCTTTAACCGAGATTCCACTATCAAAGACGAATGTGTTACCGAAATCTGCACCTAATGTGTAATTCTGTGCATTACTTTTTAGAGATGTTGTGCGAACTTTGTGTTTGACCATTTCTTGTGAAAGGTCTTGACTGCCATGCGCTGGTAGTTAGAGAGCCGTTGATACTCACGTATTGGTTGACTTCTACACCTACACCAAAACCTTTCATGTGATTACCATCAAGTGTATTACCACTGATTGTAGTTTCGATACGTACAGGCATAGAGTCTGCATTATCAGGAGTAGTAGCAGGAGTTGCAGCAAATGCAGTAGAACCCATTAGAGCAGTCATTGCTGCGCCTAGAACTAAAACTTTCTTAAACATGAATTACCTCATTGTTTTTGTTGTTAATAAGAATGATAATGAACACTCACAAGACGCTCGACAAAAACTCAAATCATAACACGCCAATGTTTAATTGAATTAAATATCTTGCAAATGTTCATTACGATTTATTATTGCGGACTTCTCATCCGCTCGACTCACCATTAGCAGCAGAGCTCGCTGAAGAGGCTACCCAAAAGAGTAGTTCATCTTTTCCCATAAAACAAAGAAGACCGTATGACTACTAACCTTCGATAAGTGCACTAGCAATAACTAATACACTTAAGGCAGATTAGTAAGAGATGTTTCATTTCCATGACGCAACTTTCAGTACCAAATTCTGAGTAATTAAATTAATGAATAAAATAAATACCTGAAACACCTCTTACAATCATCTTGTTTGCCTACTTACGAGGCTGTAAACGCATCATAGAAGGCTGACCTTTAGGTGAAGGAAGGTTATCCTTACCACGGCTTACCTTGTACTCTGGGACGCCACCAAGCTCGTCACGAACCTTTTTAGCAGCCATCTTGTCATTGAATGTACCAACAACTTTGTTACCGTTTACTTGAATTACTTTGAATAGTTCCATGATTTTCTCACTTCTTTACTAATTAACTGTAGCGGTGTTCTCGTGGAGATTGACGTGCCTCTCTGTCACGAGTTTCTTGAACATGACGAGGCTCATTACGACGTTCACGATCACGAGTCTCTTGCACATGGCGAGGTTCATATCTTGACATGTTAACACCTTTATTATTTCAACATTTCTCAAAGGGCTCTCCTAAAAGAACCCTTTACGAAACTAGAACTTAGCCATCTCTTCAACTCGAATCTTGAAGACCCAAGAATATTCCAGAGCACGACCAATTGTTTCTTTCTTGATGCCTTTGAAAACATCTCGCATCTTATCATCGTCACCTTTAACCGTGGATAGAAGTCGCATATCTTTTGCATAGATATTGTATAGACGTTCCATAGCCATAGGTACAACTTGAGAAGCACCTTCAAAACCTAGGTAATCTAGGATTTTGATAATTTCTTTTTGTTGCAAATTCTTTCTCAGCAATAATAAATCATAGCCAAGACCAAAAGTTACGGTATCGAAATAGAATAAATCTGTTCCGTTCTGCTCTGATACACGTTCAGCTGCATGTTTTAAGCCGATTGGAAGTGTTTCATAGTTCATAACGTTTTCTCATTTAATTAATAACAAATAGAGATAGACACTCTTTCGAATGCCTATCATCTTATTTATTATCTTACCACTCGTAAGAAGCACCCACGCCGAATGCTACTGTATCAGAAGTATCTTCGAATGTTGCTGAAGAACGAATTGCAAGATGTTCATTAACACGAACACCTGCACCTACAGCTACTGCATGAGCATCTTCATAAGAACCTACACCAACAGATACGTTCACTTTACCAACGTTGTATGGTTGGAATAGGTTACTTGTAGCCATGTTCATAGCTTCAACACCATTGATACGATGTGACATGCTTTCCATGTTCTTACGAATATCTTTGATTGCTTGAGTATTTTTGTTGATGTCAGCACGGTTATTGTAGATAGCGTGTTTGTTTTCTACAGTTTTACCATTAATTGAACTGATCTGTGCAGTTGTTTTTGAATCCAATGCATAGATTTGTTGTTCAGTAATAGAGATACGCTGAGAGTTCTTAGTCGCTTTCTTGTTAGCAACTTGTGCAGTTTCATTTGCAATAGCGCTTTGTTTAAGAGAGCTTGAAGCCATTTCAACAGCTTGACCACTTTGCTTAACAGCTTTGTCAGCTTTGTTGTCTACAGATTCTACTGCATCTACGACTTTGATAAGACCTTCGTAGTTATTTTTGATTGCAGTTGAGTGGTTATCAAGCTCTTTATTTACTTCAACTAAAGCTTTTGCATTCACTTGAGTTGCTTTCTTAGTTTTAGCACCTTCTTCTTCAAGAAGTTTCTGTTTACCAACAACATCTTTGATTGCAGCTGAGTGGTTGTCAAGTTCACCAGCTACTTTAACAAGAGCATTGTGGTTATCTTCAATGAAGTATGACTGCTCTTTAATAGCATTAGTGTTGCTATCTGCTGTAGCTTGAGCAGTTTTTACTGCAACTGTATTGTTTGATGATGCTTGGATTGCATTGTTCGCAATATTTGCAATATGCTGTGTTTGTTTCAAAGCTTCGTCAGTTTTACCAGCAAGAGAGATAACTGCTTTAGAGTTATATACAACAGCTTTTGCTTGATCATTAAGTTCTTTTTTTGCTTGATCAATAAATACTTTGTTATCACCAATTCTTTAGCATTATCTCTAGCAAAACTATCTACTTTTGCAATTTGTAAGCTGTTATCACTAGCTTGTGCATCTGCTTTATCTGCAATTATTGCTGCGGAACCAATCTGGGCTCTATTTTCAGCAAGCCCTTGCTGAATTTCAGTTAAATCTTCGCCTATTTTTTGTTGAGTATTAAGAGCCTTGATATCGATATTGGACACTGCATTTAATATTTGATCTTGATTGTTTAAAGCATCTCAATAGCTTTAAATCTTGCTGCGGACTTATCAACTAAGCTATTGATACCATTTGTATTTTCATTAATAAGATTTGTATTAAGCCTAATGTTATCTTCATTATCTCCAATATTTTTCTCATTACTAGTAATTTTTTGTAGATTCCCTGCAATATTATTCTTGTTATCATCAATTTTGTGGATTAATGATTGTTCGTTGATACAGGTATATCCTTTCCTGCTTCAGTTTCATATGTATTATCATTCCCATAAGTATCTGCAAAAAGTCTATCAATTTTATATTTAAAACTTTCAAGATGAGGTACAATTTCTTTTTTTGGATCTTGACTAAGTTCACTACCACCACCATAAAACTGAGTAAAAAGGTCATTAACTCTTTAATAGCTCTCTCTGTCTTTCCAGACAAAGTAGTAACTTCACCACTAACTTACTAATATTTCCATTCAATGTATTGAAATTACTATCAACTTTTTGGTCAAGTGAACTAAAATTATTTATTAATGATTGTAGATGTTGTGTAATCTTTGCAGCCAAAGCAGCAGATCACTTGAATTGAGATTACCATCAGGTAATTGTGTAACACTAGCTGCAAAGAACCAAAAGAAGCACTTACAGCGATAGCGATAGTTGTAATTTTTAGGATAGTTTTCATAATAAATCTTCTCTGTTTTAATTTAAGTAAATGTGCAGGGAATAACACATAGAAATAGGCACTCTAAAGAATGCCCATTATCTTATTTGTTATTCGTCGTCGTCAAAAAGAAGACCAAGACCTAAAGCAGCTACACCAGCACCAACTGCTGCACCTACTACATCACCTTCTTCAAGATCTTTTACGACTTTCTTTGTACCAGTTACAGCCATTGCTGCACCAGCTACATCTTCTAAAAGTTCACCAAACAAATGAACCTCCTAATTTTCTATAATCCCTGACAACCCGCACAGAACAAAGAACAATGCAGCAGCAGCGAACAATATTGCTGCACGAGTGTCATAAGACCACACTGAGATATCGAAGCTAACTGAATAGAAAGCTCCACACGCATAAGCTACCATACTTGCCACTATCAGTGACATTATGCAAGCTATAAGTTTAATTACTTTCTTTGCCATCTTGAGATGCCTTTAGGATATCAGCTTTACGAAGACCTTTAGGGTCTAGTTTCTTATTAAGACGCTGACGTTGACGACGTGTTAGTTTAGTCATTACCAATCTTCTCCTAAAACAATAGCTCTAAATGGTCGGATAATTAAATCAACCACAAATACATAACCACAGCCAATAACGACCATGCCTACGGAAACAATTAAGATGTGAGATACTTCACTCATCATCGGAAGTGGGAACCAAGCCCACGTAAGAGCAGCGATAGTGAGCATAGCTGCTATAATTTGAAATACTTGTAATGCTTTGACGATTACATATGCTACTTTTTGGTGAGCAGCCAACCCTTTAAAATCAATACGTTTCATTTTGGAATCTCGTCGCCGTAGTTCAGCTTATTTAACATTATCCATTTCAAGATTGCGATACTCACCAGTATCATAATCATAAGCTTCGATTACTACTGAATCACCATATGAAGTTACTGATTCAATCTCAACAGTTGATTGTTCACCAGTGATGCTGTCATAAATGTCAACATCATAACCTTGACGAACCATACTACCAGTATCAATTTCTAACTGTTGACCTGTTTCCATGTCTTGCCTTCCCCATGCAAACGCTTTAGAGATACCCCAGAAGCTCATGCATACGGTAACGATAAGAAGAGCAGCAATCTTTGTGCTACTCATTTTTGGATATTGTTGATGATGTTCCATATTAACCTCTGCTTTCTTAGCTGCTTTGCGACGACGGTTGCGTTCAGCTTTTGATTCATCTTTGGTCTTATTAGTACGTTGCTTAATAATATTCTTTGTAACTTTACGAGCCACAACATCACGGGCAACGCTGTACTTTGTTCTCTTCTGCCTCTTTCTTTAACACAGTGCGAGACTTACCAGAGATAGGCATACCAACCATCTCAGAAGAAGAAAGAGATTTAGTAAGATAGTTACGAGTTGCTTAGAAATCATGAACCTTTCGGTCTATCTTTCTGAGTATTAACATACGTACGACCACGAGCATTTGCCCTATCATTACGTACAAGAGTGAATTTACTATCACCTACTGGAGCTTTAAGACTTTCAGGCAATGCAGCTGGACGTTTACGAGAATCAATTTCTTTATTCTTAATGATCCAGTTATTCATAACCTCTTCAACTTGATCGTCAGTCTCAGCTTCACCAAGACGTTTCATCAAAGTCCTCTTCACGAGCACGTGACTTAGAAGCATCGCCTGTTTTCTTACCAGATACAGCTTCAACACGTGCTGCATGTTGTTCTTTTAGTTAGAGTAGGACGACCAACAACTTTACCACGAACATGTTTGAAGAAATCATATTCGATTTTGTATGGCTTTTTGATTTGCCATAAGTCTGTCTTACTTACAATGTAGAAACCTTCCTGATGAAGGTAGCTTATTACTACACAACCTTTGCCATCACGAACTTTCTTACCTTGTTCGATTGCTTGTTCTAAAGTTTTAAAAGACATATCAGTACCTATTCCTAGCTCTTTGATTGATAATTAAAAATTGTATTGGTAATCTAAAGTAATTACTGCCTTCACTGTTGAGTCAGCAGCAATACCAGTTGGAAGAACACCAACCTGAACACTTTGTTCTTTATAATGGAAAGAAACATAAGGTTGAATCGCTGGAGTAATCTTGTAACCAGTAAACTGTTCATAACCAGTCACACCTCCAAGTCTCGCACCTACTGAAAAGTAATCCAACACTACCGGAGATTCCAGATTGTAGTACGCAACAACACTTGGTTTACTGTAAGAGTTATTGTAGTACAGAACACCGAAGTTTTTATACTCAACACCAAGACCTAAGTTAGTCTCGTTATAAGTGTCGAATCAGAAAATATCCTGACCAAGATGCTTACAAGCAATCGGAAGAGTCAAAGATAAATCACCACATGTGCAGCCGATGCACACAACAATAAAGGAAGGATTACTTTTTTCATTTCAGTACCTTAGTAAAGCTCAT
>NW_027468371.1:7500-10000 GCF_041734735.1 Babylonia areolata
CTGAGGAAAAGGCAGGTAAAGGTTGTGGATAAAAAGTAAACGCGCTGTGGAGAATTGCCCAAATCGTTCAGGCGCCGTGAAAAAAAGAAAGACGTAGTCGTCAACGTCTGGTCCCGTCAATGGCGAAGGGCGTTTTCTCTCAACTTTGGCATGCTCGCTGAGGAAAAGGCAGGTAAAGGTTGTGGATAAAAGTCCGAAGAACCTCGCTACAATTGCCAAAATCTTTCCGCTGCCATTCAAAAATGGACTACTCCTCCACACCTCCTCCCGTCCATGCCAAACGGCGTTTTCTCTCAACTTTGGCATGCTCGGAGAGAAAAAAAGGCAGGTAAAGGTTGTGGATAAAAAAGTAAAAAATTGCCAAAATACTTTCTGGGCCCTCAAAAAAAGGCCTACTCCTCAACGCCTGCTCCCGTCCATGCCGAACCGCGTTTTCTATCAACTTTGGCATGCTCGGAGAGAGAAAAAAGGAAAAAAAGAAAAAAAAGGTCCAGTAAAGGTTGTGGATAAAAGTAACCGGCTTTGGAGAATTGCCTGAATCCTTCCGGCGCTGTGAAAAAAAAAGACCAAAAAAAAGACCTGGTCGTCAACGCCTGCTCCTGTCCATGCCAAACGGCGTTTTCCTCTCAACTTTGGCATGCTCGCTGAGGAAAAGGCAGGTAAAGGTTGTGGATAAAAAGTAAACGCGCTGTGGAGAATTGCCCAAATCGTTCAGGCGCCGTGAAAAAAAGAAAGACGTAGTCGTCAACGTCTGGTCCCGTCAATGGCGAAGGGCGTTTTCTCTCAACTTTGGCATGCTCGCTGAGGAAAAGGCAGGTAAAGGTTGTGGATAAAAGTCCGAAGAACCTCGCTACAATTGCCAAAATCTTTCCGCTGCCATTCAAAAATGGACTACTCCTCCACACCTCCTCCCGTCCATGCCAAACGGCGTTTTCTCTCAACTTTGGCATGCTCGGAGAGAAAAAAAGGCAGGTAAAGGTTGTGGATAAAAAAGTAAAAAATTGCCAAAATACTTTCTGGGCCCTCAAAAAAAGGCCTACTCCTCAACGCCTGCTCCCGTCCATGCCGAACCGCGTTTTCTATCAACTTTGGCATGCTCGGAGAGAGAAAAAAGGAAAAAAAGAAAAAAAAGGTCCAGTAAAGGTTGTGGATAAAAGTAACCGGCTTTGGAGAATTGCCTGAATCCTTCCGGCGCTGTGAAAAAAAAAGACCAAAAAAAAGACCTGGTCGTCAACGCCTGCTCCTGTCCATGCCAAACGGCGTTTTCCTCTCAACTTTGGCATGCTCGCTGAGGAAAAGGCAGGTAAAGGTTGTGGATAAAAAGTAAACGCGCTGTGGAGAATTGCCCAAATCGTTCAGGCGCCGTGAAAAAAAGAAAGACGTAGTCGTCAACGTCTGGTCCCGTCAATGGCGAAGGGCGTTTTCTCTCAACTTTGGCATGCTCGCTGAGGAAAAGGCAGGTAAAGGTTGTGGATAAAAGTCCGAAGAACCTCGCTACAATTGCCAAAATCTTTCCGCTGCCATTCAAAAATGGACTACTCCTCCACACCTCCTCCCGTCCATGCCAAACGGCGTTTTCTCTCAACTTTGGCATGCTCGGAGAGAAAAAAAGGCAGGTAAAGGTTGTGGATAAAAAAGTAAAAAATTGCCAAAATACTTTCTGGGCCCTCAAAAAAAGGCCTACTCCTCAACGCCTGCTCCCGTCCATGCCGAACCGCGTTTTCTATCAACTTTGGCATGCTCGGAGAGAGAAAAAAGGAAAAAAAGAAAAAAAAGGTCCAGTAAAGGTTGTGGATAAAAGTAACCGGCTTTGGAGAATTGCCTGAATCCTTCCGGCGCTGTGAAAAAAAAAGACCAAAAAAAAGACCTGGTCGTCAACGCCTGCTCCTGTCCATGCCAAACGGCGTTTTCCTCTCAACTTTGGCATGCTCGCTGAGGAAAAGGCAGGTAAAGGTTGTGGATAAAAAGTAAACGCGCTGTGGAGAATTGCCCAAATCGTTCAGGCGCCGTGAAAAAAAGAAAGACGTAGTCGTCAACGTCTGGTCCCGTCAATGGCGAAGGGCGTTTTCTCTCAACTTTGGCATGCTCGCTGAGGAAAAGGCAGGTAAAGGTTGTGGATAAAAGTCCGAAGAACCTCGCTACAATTGCCAAAATCTTTCCGCTGCCATTCAAAAATGGACTACTCCTCCACACCTCCTCCCGTCCATGCCAAACGGCGTTTTCTCTCAACTTTGGCATGCTCGGAGAGAAAAAAAGGCAGGTAAAGGTTGTGGATAAAAAAGTAAAAAATTGCCAAAATACTTTCTGGGCCCTCAAAAAAAGGCCTACTCCTCAACGCCTGCTCCCGTCCATGCCGAACCGCGTTTTCTATCAACTTTGGCATGCTCGGAGAGAGAAAAAAGGAAAAAAAGAAAAAAAAGGTCCAGTAAAGGTTGTGGATAAAAGTAACCGGCTTTGGAGAATTGCCTGAATCCTTCCGGCGCTGTGAAAAAAAAAGACC
>NW_027468371.1:20000-25000 GCF_041734735.1 Babylonia areolata
CATGCTCGCTGAGGAAAAGGCAGGTAAAGGTTGTGGATAAAAAGTAAACGCGCTGTGGAGAATTGCCCAAATCGTTCAGGCGCCGTGAAAAAAAGAAAGACGTAGTCGTCAACGTCTGGTCCCGTCAATGGCGAAGGGCGTTTTCTCTCAACTTTGGCATGCTCGCTGAGGAAAAGGCAGGTAAAGGTTGTGGATAAAAGTCCGAAGAACCTCGCTACAATTGCCAAAATCTTTCCGCTGCCATTCAAAAATGGACTACTCCTCCACACCTCCTCCCGTCCATGCCAAACGGCGTTTTCTCTCAACTTTGGCATGCTCGGAGAGAAAAAAAGGCAGGTAAAGGTTGTGGATAAAAAAGTAAAAAATTGCCAAAATACTTTCTGGGCCCTCAAAAAAAGGCCTACTCCTCAACGCCTGCTCCCGTCCATGCCGAACCGCGTTTTCTATCAACTTTGGCATGCTCGGAGAGAGAAAAAAGGAAAAAAAGAAAAAAAAGGTCCAGTAAAGGTTGTGGATAAAAGTAACCGGCTTTGGAGAATTGCCTGAATCCTTCCGGCGCTGTGAAAAAAAAAGACCAAAAAAAAGACCTGGTCGTCAACGCCTGCTCCTGTCCATGCCAAACGGCGTTTTCCTCTCAACTTTGGCATGCTCGCTGAGGAAAAGGCAGGTAAAGGTTGTGGATAAAAAGTAAACGCGCTGTGGAGAATTGCCCAAATCGTTCAGGCGCCGTGAAAAAAAGAAAGACGTAGTCGTCAACGTCTGGTCCCGTCAATGGCGAAGGGCGTTTTCTCTCAACTTTGGCATGCTCGCTGAGGAAAAGGCAGGTAAAGGTTGTGGATAAAAGTCCGAAGAACCTCGCTACAATTGCCAAAATCTTTCCGCTGCCATTCAAAAATGGACTACTCCTCCACACCTCCTCCCGTCCATGCCAAACGGCGTTTTCTCTCAACTTTGGCATGCTCGGAGAGAAAAAAAGGCAGGTAAAGGTTGTGGATAAAAAAGTAAAAAATTGCCAAAATACTTTCTGGGCCCTCAAAAAAAGGCCTACTCCTCAACGCCTGCTCCCGTCCATGCCGAACCGCGTTTTCTATCAACTTTGGCATGCTCGGAGAGAGAAAAAAGGAAAAAAAGAAAAAAAAGGTCCAGTAAAGGTTGTGGATAAAAGTAACCGGCTTTGGAGAATTGCCTGAATCCTTCCGGCGCTGTGAAAAAAAAAGACCAAAAAAAAGACCTGGTCGTCAACGCCTGCTCCTGTCCATGCCAAACGGCGTTTTCCTCTCAACTTTGGCATGCTCGCTGAGGAAAAGGCAGGTAAAGGTTGTGGATAAAAAGTAAACGCGCTGTGGAGAATTGCCCAAATCGTTCAGGCGCCGTGAAAAAAAGAAAGACGTAGTCGTCAACGTCTGGTCCCGTCAATGGCGAAGGGCGTTTTCTCTCAACTTTGGCATGCTCGCTGAGGAAAAGGCAGGTAAAGGTTGTGGATAAAAGTCCGAAGAACCTCGCTACAATTGCCAAAATCTTTCCGCTGCCATTCAAAAATGGACTACTCCTCCACACCTCCTCCCGTCCATGCCAAACGGCGTTTTCTCTCAACTTTGGCATGCTCGGAGAGAAAAAAAGGCAGGTAAAGGTTGTGGATAAAAAGTAAAAAATTGCCAAAATACTTTCTGGGCCCTCAAAAAAAGGCCTACTCCTCAACGCCTGCTCCCGTCCATGCCGAACCGCGTTTTCTATCAACTTTGGCATGCTCGGAGAGAGAAAAAAGGAAAAAAAGAAAAAAAGGTCCAGTAAAGGTTGTGGATAAAAGTAACCGGCTTTGGAGAATTGCCTGAATCCTTCCGGCGCTGTGAAAAAAAAAGACCAAAAAAAGACCTGGTCGTCAACGCCTGCTCCTGTCCATGCCAAACGGCGTTTTCCTCTCAACTTTGGCATGCTCGCTGAGGAAAAGGCAGGTAAAGGTTGTGGATAAAAAGTAAACGCGCTGTGGAGAATTGCCCAAATCGTTCAGGCGCCGTGAAAAAAAGAAAGACGTAGTCGTCAACGTCTGGTCCCGTCAATGGCGAAGGGCGTTTTCTCTCAACTTTGGCATGCTCGCTGAGGAAAAGGCAGGTAAAGGTTGTGGATAAAAGTCCGAAGAACCTCGCTACAATTGCCAAAATCTTTCCGCTGCCATTCAAAAATGGACTACTCCTCCACACCTCCTCCCGTCCATGCCAAACGGCGTTTTCTCTCAACTTTGGCATGCTCGGAGAGAAAAAAAGGCAGGTAAAGGTTGTGGATAAAAAAGTAAAAAATTGCCAAAATACTTTCTGGGCCCTCAAAAAAAGGCCTACTCCTCAACGCCTGCTCCCGTCCATGCCGAACCGCGTTTTCTATCAACTTTGGCATGCTCGGAGAGAGAAAAAAGGAAAAAAAGAAAAAAAAGGTCCAGTAAAGGTTGTGGATAAAAGTAACCGGCTTTGGAGAATTGCCTGAATCCTTCCGGCGCTGTGAAAAAAAAAGACCAAAAAAAAGACCTGGTCGTCAACGCCTGCTCCTGTCCATGCCAAACGGCGTTTTCCTCTCAACTTTGGCATGCTCGCTGAGGAAAAGGCAGGTAAAGGTTGTGGATAAAAAGTAAACGCGCTGTGGAGAATTGCCCAAATCGTTCAGGCGCCGTGAAAAAAAGAAAGACGTAGTCGTCAACGTCTGGTCCCGTCAATGGCGAAGGGCGTTTTCTCTCAACTTTGGCATGCTCGCTGAGGAAAAGGCAGGTAAAGGTTGTGGATAAAAGTCCGAAGAACCTCGCTACAATTGCCAAAATCTTTCCGCTGCCATTCAAAAATGGACTACTCCTCCACACCTCCTCCCGTCCATGCCAAACGGCGTTTTCTCTCAACTTTGGCATGCTCGGAGAGAAAAAAAGGCAGGTAAAGGTTGTGGATAAAAAAGTAAAAAATTGCCAAAATACTTTCTGGGCCCTCAAAAAAAGGCCTACTCCTCAACGCCTGCTCCCGTCCATGCCGAACCGCGTTTTCTATCAACTTTGGCATGCTCGGAGAGAGAAAAAAGGAAAAAAAGAAAAAAAAGGTCCAGTAAAGGTTGTGGATAAAAGTAACCGGCTTTGGAGAATTGCCTGAATCCTTCCGGCGCTGTGAAAAAAAAAGACCAAAAAAAAGACCTGGTCGTCAACGCCTGCTCCTGTCCATGCCAAACGGCGTTTTCCTCTCAACTTTGGCATGCTCGCTGAGGAAAAGGCAGGTAAAGGTTGTGGATAAAAAGTAAACGCGCTGTGGAGAATTGCCCAAATCGTTCAGGCGCCGTGAAAAAAGAAAGACGTAGTCGTCAACGTCTGGTCCCGTCAATGGCGAAGGGCGTTTTCTCTCAACTTTGGCATGCTCGCTGAGGAAAAGGCAGGTAAAGGTTGTGGATAAAAGTCCGAAGAACCTCGCTACAATTGCCAAAATCTTTCCGCTGCCATTCAAAAATGGACTACTCCTCCACACCTCCTCCCGTCCATGCCAAACGGCGTTTTCTCTCAACTTTGGCATGCTCGGAGAGAAAAAAAGGCAGGTAAAGGTTGTGGATAAAAAAGTAAAAAATTGCCAAAATACTTTCTGGGCCCTCAAAAAAAGGCCTACTCCTCAACGCCTGCTCCCGTCCATGCCGAACCGCGTTTTCTATCAACTTTGGCATGCTCGGAGAGAGAAAAAAGGAAAAAAAGAAAAAAAAGGTCCAGTAAAGGTTGTGGATAAAAGTAACCGGCTTTGGAGAATTGCCTGAATCCTTCCGGCGCTGTGAAAAAAAAGACCAAAAAAAAGACCTGGTCGTCAACGCCTGCTCCTGTCCATGCCAAACGGCGTTTTCCTCTCAACTTTGGCATGCTCGCTGAGGAAAAGGCAGGTAAAGGTTGTGGATAAAAAGTAAACGCGCTGTGGAGAATTGCCCAAATCGTTCAGGCGCCGTGAAAAAAAGAAAGACGTAGTCGTCAACGTCTGGTCCCGTCAATGGCGAAGGGCGTTTTCTCTCAACTTTGGCATGCTCGCTGAGGAAAAGGCAGGTAAAGGTTGTGGATAAAAGTCCGAAGAACCTCGCTACAATTGCCAAAATCTTTCCGCTGCCATTCAAAAATGGACTACTCCTCCACACCTCCTCCCGTCCATGCCAAACGGCGTTTTCTCTCAACTTTGGCATGCTCGGAGAGAAAAAAAGGCAGGTAAAGGTTGTGGATAAAAAAGTAAAAAATTGCCAAAATACTTTCTGGGCCCTCAAAAAAAGGCCTACTCCTCAACGCCTGCTCCCGTCCATGCCGAACCGCGTTTTCTATCAACTTTGGCATGCTCGGAGAGAGAAAAAAGGAAAAAAAGAAAAAAAGGTCCAGTAAAGGTTGTGGATAAAAGTAACCGGCTTTGGAGAATTGCCTGAATCCTTCCGGCGCTGTGAAAAAAAAAGACCAAAAAAAAGACCTGGTCGTCAACGCCTGCTCCTGTCCATGCCAAACGGCGTTTTCCTCTCAACTTTGGCATGCTCGCTGAGGAAAAGGCAGGTAAAGGTTGTGGATAAAAAGTAAACGCGCTGTGGAGAATTGCCCAAATCGTTCAGGCGCCGTGAAAAAAAGAAAGACGTAGTCGTCAACGTCTGGTCCCGTCAATGGCGAAGGGCGTTTTCTCTCAACTTTGGCATGCTCGCTGAGGAAAAGGCAGGTAAAGGTTGTGGATAAAAGTCCGAAGAACCTCGCTACAATTGCCAAAATCTTTCCGCTGCCATTCAAAAATGGACTACTCCTCCACACCTCCTCCCGTCCATGCCAAACGGCGTTTTCTCTCAACTTTGGCATGCTCGGAGAGAAAAAAAGGCAGGTAAAGGTTGTGGATAAAAAAGTAAAAAATTGCCAAAATACTTTCTGGGCCCTCAAAAAAGGCCTACTCCTCAACGCCTGCTCCCGTCCATGCCGAACCGCGTTTTCTATCAACTTTGGCATGCTCGGAGAGAGAAAAAAGGAAAAAAAGAAAAAAAAGGTC
>NW_027468371.1:40000-42500 GCF_041734735.1 Babylonia areolata
ACGCGCTGTGAGAATTGCCCCAATCGTTTCAGGCGCCGTGAAAAAAAGAAAGACGTAGTCGTCAACGTCTGGTCCCGTCAATGGCGAAGGGCGTTTTCTCTCAACTTTGGCATGCTCGCTGAGGAAAAGGCAGGTAAAGGTTGTGGATAAAAGTCCGAAGAACCTCGCTACAATTGCCCAAAATCTTTCCGCTGCCATTCAAAAATGGACTACTCCTCCACACCTCCTCCCGTCCATGCAAAACGGCGTTTTCTTCTCTCAACTTTGGCATGCTCGGAGAGAAAAAAAAGGCAGGTAAAGGTTGTGGATAAAAAAGTCAAAAATTGCCAAAATACTTTCTGGGCCCTCAAAAAAAGGCCTACTCCTCAACGCCTGCTCCCGTCCATGCCGAACCGCGTTTTCTATCAACTTTGGCATGCTCGGAGAGAGAAAAAAGGAAAAAAAAGAAAAAAAAGGTCCAGTAAAGGTTGTGGATAAAAGTAACCGGCTTGGAGAATTGCCCTGAATCCTTCCGGCGCTGTGAAAAAAAAAGACCAAAAAAAGAGACCTGGTCGTCAACGCCTGCTCCTGTCCATGCCAAACGGCGTTTTCCCTCTCAACTTTGGCATGCTCGCTGAGGAAAATGCAGGTAAAGGTTTGTGGATAAAAAGTAAACGCGCTGTGGAGAATTGCCCAAATCGTTCAGGCGCCGTGAAAAAAAGAAAGACGTAGTCGTCAACGTCTGGTCCCGTCAATGGCGAAGGGCGTTTTCTCTCAACTTTGGCATGCTCGCTGAGAAAAGGCAGGTAAAGGTTGTGGATAAAAGTCCGAAGAACCTCGCTACAATTGCCAAAATCTTTCCGCTGCCATTCAAAAATGGACTACTCCTCCACACCTCCTCCCGTCCATGCCAAACGGCGTTTTCTCTCAACTTTGGCATGCTCGGAGAGAAAAAAAAAGGCAGGTAAGAGGTTGGTGGATAAAAAAGTCAAAAATTGCCAAAATACTTTCTGGGCCCTCAAAAAAAAGGCCTACTCCTCAACGCCTGCTCCCGTCCATGCCGAACCGCGTTTTCTATCAACTTTGGCATGCTCGAGAGAGAAAAAAAGGAAAAAAAAAGAAAAAAAAGGTCCAGTAAAGGTTGTGGATAAAAAAGTAAAAAATTGCCAAAATACTTTCTGGGCCCTCAAAAAAAGGCCTACTCCTCAACGCCTGCTCCCGTCCATGCCGAACCGCGTTTTCTCTCAACTTTGGCATGCTCGGAGAGAGAAAAAAGGAAAAAAAGAAAAAAAAGGCAGGTAAAGGTTGTGGATAAAACTCCAAAACCTCGCTACAATTGCCAAAATACTTTCTGGGCCCTCAAAAAAAGGCCTACTCCTCAACGCCTGGTCCCCAGGCACGTGCTGGGGGGCCTCAACTCAGGCTCTGCCCAATGTGGATCAAGGTCCACCTTCGCAGCGCCTTATGCGACACCCTGGTTGTGGGGGACGCGGCGTGGCGTGGCGGATCGCTCCGGTCGGCGCACAGCCGGCAACGGTCGACCCGTCCGCCTGGCTTTACTGCCCCCGCGCTTCTGTCTTTTGCACTGGCAAGCTAGCGACCGCTCGGCGTGCGAGGCCCGAGTCGGGGGACGGGAGTCTCGGGAGCCCACCAGCTCCCCGCAGGCTACCCGCCCGGCTGCCGAGCTTCCCGCCTGCGCGTCCAAGTGTGAACGCGCACGGCCGCCTCGCCGGGCTTCCTTTGCCGGGGCTCGGCTTGTCGGCCGGCGTCTCACGGTCCGTAGAAGGTTCGGTGCGTTCGCTGACGACGGGTCGAGAGAAGCGTTTTCTCTCCTCCCTCACTGACGGTCGTTGGTGCTCCCCAGCCCCTTCGGCGTCCCAAAGCGTAACGCCTGCTTCATCTCGTCAAGGGCGCGCCCGTCTCTAACCGGGCGTCGTCCGGCACGTGGAAACGGGCGGGAGACGGTGTCGAGGAGGAAGAAAGGGTGGGGTCCGGTCCGGTCCGGTCTGGTCTCCTCCTCCTCCTTCTTCTTCTTGGCGCGCCTCCCGCCGAGACCGATGGATTCGTTGCACTCTCAGGCCCTGAATCTGTTGTCCGGTGGTTTCAGTTGATAGTGCTGCCGCGGACCGCCCACGGAAAGAGCTCAGCCCTCGTTTCTGTGAGCAGCGGTCCCAACTGGCGCTGCAACCGTCTCCCGGGGGCACGCAGAATACGGGTTGCATTCTGGTTGATCCTGCCAGTAGTCATATGCTTGTCTCAAAGATTAAGCCATGCATGTCTAAGTTCACACCCTCGTACGGTGAAACCGCGAATGGCTCATTAAATCAGTCGAGGTTCCTTAGATGATCCAAATTTACTTGGATAACTGTGGTAATTCTAGAGCTAATACATGCCGACCAGCTCCGACCCCTCGGGGAAAGAGCGCTTTTATTAGTTCAAAGCCAGTCGGGTTCTGCCCGTCCTTTGGTGACTCTGGATAACTTTGTGCCGATCGCATGGCCTCGAGCCGGCGACGCATCTT
>NW_027468371.1:50000-52500 GCF_041734735.1 Babylonia areolata
CTCTCAACTTTGGCATGCTCGGAGAGAAAAAAAGGCAGGTAAAGGTTGTGGATAAAAAAGTAAAAAATTGCCAAAATACTTTCTGGGCCCTCAAAAAAAGGCCTACTCCTCAACGCCTGCTCCCGTCCATGCCGAACCGCGTTTTCTATCAACTTTGGCATGCTCGGAGAGAGAAAAAAGGAAAAAAAGAAAAAAAAGGTCCAGTAAAGGTTGTGGATAAAAGTAACCGGCTTTGGAGAATTGCCTGAATCCTTCCGGCGCTGTGAAAAAAAAAGACCAAAAAAAAGACCTGGTCGTCAACGCCTGCTCCTGTCCATGCCAAACGGCGTTTTCCTCTCAACTTTGGCATGCTCGCTGAGGAAAAGGCAGGTAAAGGTTGTGGATAAAAAGTAAACGCGCTGTGGAGAATTGCCCAAATCGTTCAGGCGCCGTGAAAAAAAGAAAGACGTAGTCGTCAACGTCTGGTCCCGTCAATGGCGAAGGGCGTTTTCTCTCAACTTTGGCATGCTCGCTGAGGAAAAGGCAGGTAAAGGTTGTGGATAAAAGTCCGAAGAACCTCGCTACAATTGCCAAAATCTTTCCGCTGCCATTCAAAAATGGACTACTCCTCCACACCTCCTCCCGTCCATGCCAAACGGCGTTTTCTCTCAACTTTGGCATGCTCGGAGAGAAAAAAAGGCAGGTAAAGGTTGTGGATAAAAAAGTAAAAAATTGCCAAAATACTTTCTGGGCCCTCAAAAAAAGGCCTACTCCTCAACGCCTGCTCCCGTCCATGCCGAACCGCGTTTTCTATCAACTTTGGCATGCTCGGAGAGAGAAAAAAGGAAAAAAAGAAAAAAAAGGTCCAGTAAAGGTTGTGGATAAAAGTAACCGGCTTTGGAGAATTGCCTGAATCCTTCCGGCGCTGTGAAAAAAAAAGACCAAAAAAAAGACCTGGTCGTCAACGCCTGCTCCTGTCCATGCCAAACGGCGTTTTCCTCTCAACTTTGGCATGCTCGCTGAGGAAAAGGCAGGTAAAGGTTGTGGATAAAAAGTAAACGCGCTGTGGAGAATTGCCCAAATCGTTCAGGCGCCGTGAAAAAAAGAAAGACGTAGTCGTCAACGTCTGGTCCCGTCAATGGCGAAGGGCGTTTTCTCTCAACTTTGGCATGCTCGCTGAGGAAAAGGCAGGTAAAGGTTGTGGATAAAAGTCCGAAGAACCTCGCTACAATTGCCAAAATCTTTCCGCTGCCATTCAAAAATGGACTACTCCTCCACACCTCCTCCCGTCCATGCCAAACGGCGTTTTCTCTCAACTTTGGCATGCTCGGAGAGAAAAAAAGGCAGGTAAAGGTTGTGGATAAAAAAGTCAAAAATTGCCAAAATACTTTCTGGGCCCTCAAAAAAAGGCCTACTCCTCAACGCCTGCTCCCGTCCATGCCGAACCGCGTTTTCTATCAACTTTGGCATGCTCGGAGAGAGAAAAAAGGAAAAAAAGAAAAAAAAGGCAGGTAAAGGTTGTGGATAAAAAAGTAAAAAATTGCCAAAATACTTTCTGGGCCTCAAAAAAAGGCCTACTCCTCAACGCCTGCTCCCGTCCATGCCGAACCGCGTTTTCTATCAACTTTGGCATGCTCGGAGAGAGAAAAAAGGAAAAAAAGAAAAAAAAGGCAGGTAAAGGTTGTGGATAAAACTCCAAAACCTCGCTACAATTGCCAAAATACTTTCTGGGCCCTCAAAAAAAGGCCTACTCCTCAACGCCTGGTCCCCAGGCACGTGCTGGGGGGCCTCAACTCAGGCTCTGCCCAATGTGGATCAAGGTCCACCTTCGCAGCGCCTTATGCGACACCCTGGTTGTGGGGGACGCGGCGTGGCGTGGCGGATCGCTCCGGTCGGCGCACAGCCGGCAACGGTCGACCCGTCCGCCTGGCTTTACTGCCCCCGCGCTTCTGTCTTTTGCACTGGCAAGCTAGCGACCGCTCGGCGTGCGAGGCCCGAGTCGGGGGACGGGAGTCTCGGGAGCCCACCAGCTCCCCGCAGGCTACCCGCCCGGCTGCCGAGCTTCCCGCCTGCGCGTCCAAGTGTGAACGCGCACGGCCGCCTCGCCGGGCTTCCTTTGCCGGGGCTCGGCTTGTCGGCCGGCGTCTCACGGTCCGTAGAAGGTTCGGTGCGTTCGCTGACGACGGGTCGAGAGAAGCGTTTTCTCTCCTCCCTCACTGACGGTCGTTGGTGCTCCCCAGCCCCTTCGGCGTCCCAAAGCGTAACGCCTGCTTCATCTCGTCAAGGGCGCGCCCGTCTCTAACCGGGCGTCGTCCGGCACGTGGAAACGGGCGGGAGACGGTGTCGAGGAGGAAGAAAGGGTGGGGTCCGGTCCGGTCCGGTCTGGTCTCCTCCTCCTCCTTCTTCTTCTTGGCGCGCCTCCCGCCGAGACCGATGGATTCGTTGCACTCTCAGGCCCTGAATCTGTTGTCCGGTGGTTTCAGTTGATAGTGCTGCCGCGGACCGCCCACGGAAAGAGCTC
>NW_027468371.1:62266-74766 GCF_041734735.1 Babylonia areolata
AGAAAACGCCGTTTGGCATGGACGGGAGGAGGTGTGGAGGAGTAGTCCATTTTTGAATGGCAGCGGAAAGATTTTGGCAATTGTAGCGAGGTTCTTCGGACTTTTATCCACAACCTTTACCTGCCTTTTCCTCAGCGAGCATGCCAAAGTTGAGAGAAAACGCCCTTCGCCATTGACGGGACCAGACGTTGACGACTACGTCTTTCTTTTTTTCACGGCGCCTGAACGATTTGGGCAATTCTCCACAGCGCGTTTACTTTTTATCCACAACCTTTACCTGCCTTTTCCTCAGCGAGCATGCCAAAGTTGAGAGGAAAACGCCGTTTGGCATGGACAGGAGCAGGCGTTGACGACCAGGTCTTTTTTTTGGTCTTTTTTTTTCACAGCGCCGGAAGGATTCAGGCAATTCTCCAAAGCCGGTTACTTTTATCCACAACCTTTACTGGACCTTTTTTTTCTTTTTTTCCTTTTTTCTCTCTCCGAGCATGCCAAAGTTGATAGAAAACGCGGTTCGGCATGGACGGGAGCAGGCGTTGAGGAGTAGGCCTTTTTTTGAGGGCCCAGAAAGTATTTTGGCAATTTTTTACTTTTTTATCCACAACCTTTACCTGCCTTTTTTTCTCTCCGAGCATGCCAAAGTTGAGAGAAAACGCCGTTTGGCATGGACGGGAGGAGGTGTGGAGGAGTAGTCCATTTTTGAATGGCAGCGGAAAGATTTTGGCAATTGTAGCGAGGTTCTTCGGACTTTTATCCACAACCTTTACCTGCCTTTTCCTCAGCGAGCATGCCAAAGTTGAGAGAAAACGCCCTTCGCCATTGACGGGACCAGACGTTGACGACTACGTCTTTCTTTTTTTCACGGCGCCTGAACGATTTGGGCAATTCTCCACAGCGCGTTTACTTTTTATCCACAACCTTTACCTGCCTTTTCCTCAGCGAGCATGCCAAAGTTGAGAGGAAAACGCCGTTTGGCATGGACAGGAGCAGGCGTTGACGACCAGGTCTTTTTTTTGGTCTTTTTTTTTCACAGCGCCGGAAGGATTCAGGCAATTCTCCAAAGCCGGTTACTTTTATCCACAACCTTTACTGGACCTTTTTTTTCTTTTTTTCCTTTTTTCTCTCTCCGAGCATGCCAAAGTTGATAGAAAACGCGGTTCGGCATGGACGGGAGCAGGCGTTGAGGAGTAGGCCTTTTTTTGAGGGCCCAGAAAGTATTTTGGCAATTTTTTACTTTTTTATCCACAACCTTTACCTGCCTTTTTTTCTCTCCGAGCATGCCAAAGTTGAGAGAAAACGCCGTTTGGCATGGACGGGAGGAGGTGTGGAGGAGTAGTCCATTTTTGAATGGCAGCGGAAAGATTTTGGCAATTGTAGCGAGGTTCTTCGGACTTTTATCCACAACCTTTACCTGCCTTTTCCTCAGCGAGCATGCCAAAGTTGAGAGAAAACGCCCTTCGCCATTGACGGGACCAGACGTTGACGACTACGTCTTTCTTTTTTTCACGGCGCCTGAACGATTTGGGCAATTCTCCACAGCGCGTTTACTTTTTATCCACAACCTTTACCTGCCTTTTCCTCAGCGAGCATGCCAAAGTTGAGAGGAAAACGCCGTTTGGCATGGACAGGAGCAGGCGTTGACGACCAGGTCTTTTTTTTGGTCTTTTTTTTTCACAGCGCCGGAAGGATTCAGGCAATTCTCCAAAGCCGGTTACTTTTATCCACAACCTTTACTGGACCTTTTTTTTCTTTTTTTCCTTTTTTCTCTCTCCGAGCATGCCAAAGTTGATAGAAAACGCGGTTCGGCATGGACGGGAGCAGGCGTTGAGGAGTAGGCCTTTTTTTGAGGGCCCAGAAAGTATTTTGGCAATTTTTTACTTTTTTATCCACAACCTTTACCTGCCTTTTTTTCTCTCCGAGCATGCCAAAGTTGAGAGAAAACGCCGTTTGGCATGGACGGGAGGAGGTGTGGAGGAGTAGTCCATTTTTGAATGGCAGCGGAAAGATTTTGGCAATTGTAGCGAGGTTCTTCGGACTTTTATCCACAACCTTTACCTGCCTTTTCCTCAGCGAGCATGCCAAAGTTGAGAGAAAACGCCCTTCGCCATTGACGGGACCAGACGTTGACGACTACGTCTTTCTTTTTTTCACGGCGCCTGAACGATTTGGGCAATTCTCCACAGCGCGTTTACTTTTTATCCACAACCTTTACCTGCCTTTTCCTCAGCGAGCATGCCAAAGTTGAGAGGAAAACGCCGTTTGGCATGGACAGGAGCAGGCGTTGACGACCAGGTCTTTTTTTTGGTCTTTTTTTTTCACAGCGCCGGAAGGATTCAGGCAATTCTCCAAAGCCGGTTACTTTTATCCACAACCTTTACTGGACCTTTTTTTTCTTTTTTTCCTTTTTTCTCTCTCCGAGCATGCCAAAGTTGATAGAAAACGCGGTTCGGCATGGACGGGAGCAGGCGTTGAGGAGTAGGCCTTTTTTTGAGGGCCCAGAAAGTATTTTGGCAATTTTTTACTTTTTTATCCACAACCTTTACCTGCCTTTTTTTCTCTCCGAGCATGCCAAAGTTGAGAGAAAACGCCGTTTGGCATGGACGGGAGGAGGTGTGGAGGAGTAGTCCATTTTTGAATGGCAGCGGAAAGATTTTGGCAATTGTAGCGAGGTTCTTCGGACTTTTATCCACAACCTTTACCTGCCTTTTCCTCAGCGAGCATGCCAAAGTTGAGAGAAAACGCCCTTCGCCATTGACGGGACCAGACGTTGACGACTACGTCTTTCTTTTTTTCACGGCGCCTGAACGATTTGGGCAATTCTCCACAGCGCGTTTACTTTTTATCCACAACCTTTACCTGCCTTTTCCTCAGCGAGCATGCCAAAGTTGAGAGGAAAACGCCGTTTGGCATGGACAGGAGCAGGCGTTGACGACCAGGTCTTTTTTTTGGTCTTTTTTTTTCACAGCGCCGGAAGGATTCAGGCAATTCTCCAAAGCCGGTTACTTTTATCCACAACCTTTACTGGACCTTTTTTTTCTTTTTTTCCTTTTTTCTCTCTCCGAGCATGCCAAAGTTGATAGAAAACGCGGTTCGGCATGGACGGGAGCAGGCGTTGAGGAGTAGGCCTTTTTTTGAGGGCCCAGAAAGTATTTTGGCAATTTTTTACTTTTTTATCCACAACCTTTACCTGCCTTTTTTTCTCTCCGAGCATGCCAAAGTTGAGAGAAAACGCCGTTTGGCATGGACGGGAGGAGGTGTGGAGGAGTAGTCCATTTTTGAATGGCAGCGGAAAGATTTTGGCAATTGTAGCGAGGTTCTTCGGACTTTTATCCACAACCTTTACCTGCCTTTTCCTCAGCGAGCATGCCAAAGTTGAGAGAAAACGCCCTTCGCCATTGACGGGACCAGACGTTGACGACTACGTCTTTCTTTTTTTCACGGCGCCTGAACGATTTGGGCAATTCTCCACAGCGCGTTTACTTTTTATCCACAACCTTTACCTGCCTTTTCCTCAGCGAGCATGCCAAAGTTGAGAGGAAAACGCCGTTTGGCATGGACAGGAGCAGGCGTTGACGACCAGGTCTTTTTTTTGGTCTTTTTTTTTCACAGCGCCGGAAGGATTCAGGCAATTCTCCAAAGCCGGTTACTTTTATCCACAACCTTTACTGGACCTTTTTTTTCTTTTTTTCCTTTTTTCTCTCTCCGAGCATGCCAAAGTTGATAGAAAACGCGGTTCGGCATGGACGGGAGCAGGCGTTGAGGAGTAGGCCTTTTTTTGAGGGCCCAGAAAGTATTTTGGCAATTTTTTACTTTTTTATCCACAACCTTTACCTGCCTTTTTTTCTCTCCGAGCATGCCAAAGTTGAGAGAAAACGCCGTTTGGCATGGACGGGAGGAGGTGTGGAGGAGTAGTCCATTTTTGAATGGCAGCGGAAAGATTTTGGCAATTGTAGCGAGGTTCTTCGGACTTTTATCCACAACCTTTACCTGCCTTTTCCTCAGCGAGCATGCCAAAGTTGAGAGAAAACGCCCTTCGCCATTGACGGGACCAGACGTTGACGACTACGTCTTTCTTTTTTTCACGGCGCCTGAACGATTTGGGCAATTCTCCACAGCGCGTTTACTTTTTATCCACAACCTTTACCTGCCTTTTCCTCAGCGAGCATGCCAAAGTTGAGAGGAAAACGCCGTTTGGCATGGACAGGAGCAGGCGTTGACGACCAGGTCTTTTTTTTGGTCTTTTTTTTTCACAGCGCCGGAAGGATTCAGGCAATTCTCCAAAGCCGGTTACTTTTATCCACAACCTTTACTGGACCTTTTTTTTCTTTTTTTCCTTTTTTCTCTCTCCGAGCATGCCAAAGTTGATAGAAAACGCGGTTCGGCATGGACGGGAGCAGGCGTTGAGGAGTAGGCCTTTTTTTGAGGGCCCAGAAAGTATTTTGGCAATTTTTTACTTTTTTATCCACAACCTTTACCTGCCTTTTTTTCTCTCCGAGCATGCCAAAGTTGAGAGAAAACGCCGTTTGGCATGGACGGGAGGAGGTGTGGAGGAGTAGTCCATTTTTGAATGGCAGCGGAAAGATTTTGGCAATTGTAGCGAGGTTCTTCGGACTTTTATCCACAACCTTTACCTGCCTTTTCCTCAGCGAGCATGCCAAAGTTGAGAGAAAACGCCCTTCGCCATTGACGGGACCAGACGTTGACGACTACGTCTTTCTTTTTTTCACGGCGCCTGAACGATTTGGGCAATTCTCCACAGCGCGTTTACTTTTTATCCACAACCTTTACCTGCCTTTTCCTCAGCGAGCATGCCAAAGTTGAGAGGAAAACGCCGTTTGGCATGGACAGGAGCAGGCGTTGACGACCAGGTCTTTTTTTTGGTCTTTTTTTTTCACAGCGCCGGAAGGATTCAGGCAATTCTCCAAAGCCGGTTACTTTTATCCACAACCTTTACTGGACCTTTTTTTTCTTTTTTTCCTTTTTTCTCTCTCCGAGCATGCCAAAGTTGATAGAAAACGCGGTTCGGCATGGACGGGAGCAGGCGTTGAGGAGTAGGCCTTTTTTTGAGGGCCCAGAAAGTATTTTGGCAATTTTTTACTTTTTTATCCACAACCTTTACCTGCCTTTTTTTCTCTCCGAGCATGCCAAAGTTGAGAGAAAACGCCGTTTGGCATGGACGGGAGGAGGTGTGGAGGAGTAGTCCATTTTTGAATGGCAGCGGAAAGATTTTGGCAATTGTAGCGAGGTTCTTCGGACTTTTATCCACAACCTTTACCTGCCTTTTCCTCAGCGAGCATGCCAAAGTTGAGAGAAAACGCCCTTCGCCATTGACGGGACCAGACGTTGACGACTACGTCTTTCTTTTTTTCACGGCGCCTGAACGATTTGGGCAATTCTCCACAGCGCGTTTACTTTTTATCCACAACCTTTACCTGCCTTTTCCTCAGCGAGCATGCCAAAGTTGAGAGGAAAACGCCGTTTGGCATGGACAGGAGCAGGCGTTGACGACCAGGTCTTTTTTTTGGTCTTTTTTTTTCACAGCGCCGGAAGGATTCAGGCAATTCTCCAAAGCCGGTTACTTTTATCCACAACCTTTACTGGACCTTTTTTTTCTTTTTTTCCTTTTTTCTCTCTCCGAGCATGCCAAAGTTGATAGAAAACGCGGTTCGGCATGGACGGGAGCAGGCGTTGAGGAGTAGGCCTTTTTTTGAGGGCCCAGAAAGTATTTTGGCAATTTTTTACTTTTTTATCCACAACCTTTACCTGCCTTTTTTTCTCTCCGAGCATGCCAAAGTTGAGAGAAAACGCCGTTTGGCATGGACGGGAGGAGGTGTGGAGGAGTAGTCCATTTTTGAATGGCAGCGGAAAGATTTTGGCAATTGTAGCGAGGTTCTTCGGACTTTTATCCACAACCTTTACCTGCCTTTTCCTCAGCGAGCATGCCAAAGTTGAGAGAAAACGCCCTTCGCCATTGACGGGACCAGACGTTGACGACTACGTCTTTCTTTTTTTCACGGCGCCTGAACGATTTGGGCAATTCTCCACAGCGCGTTTACTTTTTATCCACAACCTTTACCTGCCTTTTCCTCAGCGAGCATGCCAAAGTTGAGAGGAAAACGCCGTTTGGCATGGACAGGAGCAGGCGTTGACGACCAGGTCTTTTTTTTGGTCTTTTTTTTTCACAGCGCCGGAAGGATTCAGGCAATTCTCCAAAGCCGGTTACTTTTATCCACAACCTTTACTGGACCTTTTTTTTCTTTTTTTCCTTTTTTCTCTCTCCGAGCATGCCAAAGTTGATAGAAAACGCGGTTCGGCATGGACGGGAGCAGGCGTTGAGGAGTAGGCCTTTTTTTGAGGGCCCAGAAAGTATTTTGGCAATTTTTTACTTTTTTATCCACAACCTTTACCTGCCTTTTTTTCTCTCCGAGCATGCCAAAGTTGAGAGAAAACGCCGTTTGGCATGGACGGGAGGAGGTGTGGAGGAGTAGTCCATTTTTGAATGGCAGCGGAAAGATTTTGGCAATTGTAGCGAGGTTCTTCGGACTTTTATCCACAACCTTTACCTGCCTTTTCCTCAGCGAGCATGCCAAAGTTGAGAGAAAACGCCCTTCGCCATTGACGGGACCAGACGTTGACGACTACGTCTTTCTTTTTTTCACGGCGCCTGAACGATTTGGGCAATTCTCCACAGCGCGTTTACTTTTTATCCACAACCTTTACCTGCCTTTTCCTCAGCGAGCATGCCAAAGTTGAGAGGAAAACGCCGTTTGGCATGGACAGGAGCAGGCGTTGACGACCAGGTCTTTTTTTTGGTCTTTTTTTTTCACAGCGCCGGAAGGATTCAGGCAATTCTCCAAAGCCGGTTACTTTTATCCACAACCTTTACTGGACCTTTTTTTTCTTTTTTTCCTTTTTTCTCTCTCCGAGCATGCCAAAGTTGATAGAAAACGCGGTTCGGCATGGACGGGAGCAGGCGTTGAGGAGTAGGCCTTTTTTTGAGGGCCCAGAAAGTATTTTGGCAATTTTTTACTTTTTTATCCACAACCTTTACCTGCCTTTTTTTCTCTCCGAGCATGCCAAAGTTGAGAGAAAACGCCGTTTGGCATGGACGGGAGGAGGTGTGGAGGAGTAGTCCATTTTTGAATGGCAGCGGAAAGATTTTGGCAATTGTAGCGAGGTTCTTCGGACTTTTATCCACAACCTTTACCTGCCTTTTCCTCAGCGAGCATGCCAAAGTTGAGAGAAAACGCCCTTCGCCATTGACGGGACCAGACGTTGACGACTACGTCTTTCTTTTTTTCACGGCGCCTGAACGATTTGGGCAATTCTCCACAGCGCGTTTACTTTTTATCCACAACCTTTACCTGCCTTTTCCTCAGCGAGCATGCCAAAGTTGAGAGGAAAACGCCGTTTGGCATGGACAGGAGCAGGCGTTGACGACCAGGTCTTTTTTTTGGTCTTTTTTTTTCACAGCGCCGGAAGGATTCAGGCAATTCTCCAAAGCCGGTTACTTTTATCCACAACCTTTACTGGACCTTTTTTTTCTTTTTTTCCTTTTTTCTCTCTCCGAGCATGCCAAAGTTGATAGAAAACGCGGTTCGGCATGGACGGGAGCAGGCGTTGAGGAGTAGGCCTTTTTTTGAGGGCCCAGAAAGTATTTTGGCAATTTTTTACTTTTTTATCCACAACCTTTACCTGCCTTTTTTTCTCTCCGAGCATGCCAAAGTTGAGAGAAAACGCCGTTTGGCATGGACGGGAGGAGGTGTGGAGGAGTAGTCCATTTTTGAATGGCAGCGGAAAGATTTTGGCAATTGTAGCGAGGTTCTTCGGACTTTTATCCACAACCTTTACCTGCCTTTTCCTCAGCGAGCATGCCAAAGTTGAGAGAAAACGCCCTTCGCCATTGACGGGACCAGACGTTGACGACTACGTCTTTCTTTTTTTCACGGCGCCTGAACGATTTGGGCAATTCTCCACAGCGCGTTTACTTTTTATCCACAACCTTTACCTGCCTTTTCCTCAGCGAGCATGCCAAAGTTGAGAGGAAAACGCCGTTTGGCATGGACAGGAGCAGGCGTTGACGACCAGGTCTTTTTTTTGGTCTTTTTTTTTCACAGCGCCGGAAGGATTCAGGCAATTCTCCAAAGCCGGTTACTTTTATCCACAACCTTTACTGGACCTTTTTTTTCTTTTTTTCCTTTTTTCTCTCTCCGAGCATGCCAAAGTTGATAGAAAACGCGGTTCGGCATGGACGGGAGCAGGCGTTGAGGAGTAGGCCTTTTTTTGAGGGCCCAGAAAGTATTTTGGCAATTTTTTACTTTTTTATCCACAACCTTTACCTGCCTTTTTTTCTCTCCGAGCATGCCAAAGTTGAGAGAAAACGCCGTTTGGCATGGACGGGAGGAGGTGTGGAGGAGTAGTCCATTTTTGAATGGCAGCGGAAAGATTTTGGCAATTGTAGCGAGGTTCTTCGGACTTTTATCCACAACCTTTACCTGCCTTTTCCTCAGCGAGCATGCCAAAGTTGAGAGAAAACGCCCTTCGCCATTGACGGGACCAGACGTTGACGACTACGTCTTTCTTTTTTTCACGGCGCCTGAACGATTTGGGCAATTCTCCACAGCGCGTTTACTTTTTATCCACAACCTTTACCTGCCTTTTCCTCAGCGAGCATGCCAAAGTTGAGAGGAAAACGCCGTTTGGCATGGACAGGAGCAGGCGTTGACGACCAGGTCTTTTTTTTGGTCTTTTTTTTTCACAGCGCCGGAAGGATTCAGGCAATTCTCCAAAGCCGGTTACTTTTATCCACAACCTTTACTGGACCTTTTTTTTCTTTTTTTCCTTTTTTCTCTCTCCGAGCATGCCAAAGTTGATAGAAAACGCGGTTCGGCATGGACGGGAGCAGGCGTTGAGGAGTAGGCCTTTTTTTGAGGGCCCAGAAAGTATTTTGGCAATTTTTTACTTTTTTATCCACAACCTTTACCTGCCTTTTTTTCTCTCCGAGCATGCCAAAGTTGAGAGAAAACGCCGTTTGGCATGGACGGGAGGAGGTGTGGAGGAGTAGTCCATTTTTGAATGGCAGCGGAAAGATTTTGGCAATTGTAGCGAGGTTCTTCGGACTTTTATCCACAACCTTTACCTGCCTTTTCCTCAGCGAGCATGCCAAAGTTGAGAGAAAACGCCCTTCGCCATTGACGGGACCAGACGTTGACGACTACGTCTTTCTTTTTTTCACGGCGCCTGAACGATTTGGGCAATTCTCCACAGCGCGTTTACTTTTTATCCACAACCTTTACCTGCCTTTTCCTCAGCGAGCATGCCAAAGTTGAGAGGAAAACGCCGTTTGGCATGGACAGGAGCAGGCGTTGACGACCAGGTCTTTTTTTTGGTCTTTTTTTTTCACAGCGCCGGAAGGATTCAGGCAATTCTCCAAAGCCGGTTACTTTTATCCACAACCTTTACTGGACCTTTTTTTTCTTTTTTTCCTTTTTTCTCTCTCCGAGCATGCCAAAGTTGATAGAAAACGCGGTTCGGCATGGACGGGAGCAGGCGTTGAGGAGTAGGCCTTTTTTTGAGGGCCCAGAAAGTATTTTGGCAATTTTTTACTTTTTTATCCACAACCTTTACCTGCCTTTTTTTCTCTCCGAGCATGCCAAAGTTGAGAGAAAACGCCGTTTGGCATGGACGGGAGGAGGTGTGGAGGAGTAGTCCATTTTTGAATGGCAGCGGAAAGATTTTGGCAATTGTAGCGAGGTTCTTCGGACTTTTATCCACAACCTTTACCTGCCTTTTCCTCAGCGAGCATGCCAAAGTTGAGAGAAAACGCCCTTCGCCATTGACGGGACCAGACGTTGACGACTACGTCTTTCTTTTTTTCACGGCGCCTGAACGATTTGGGCAATTCTCCACAGCGCGTTTACTTTTTATCCACAACCTTTACCTGCCTTTTCCTCAGCGAGCATGCCAAAGTTGAGAGGAAAACGCCGTTTGGCATGGACAGGAGCAGGCGTTGACGACCAGGTCTTTTTTTTGGTCTTTTTTTTTCACAGCGCCGGAAGGATTCAGGCAATTCTCCAAAGCCGGTTACTTTTATCCACAACCTTTACTGGACCTTTTTTTTCTTTTTTTCCTTTTTTCTCTCTCCGAGCATGCCAAAGTTGATAGAAAACGCGGTTCGGCATGGACGGGAGCAGGCGTTGAGGAGTAGGCCTTTTTTTGAGGGCCCAGAAAGTATTTTGGCAATTTTTTACTTTTTTATCCACAACCTTTACCTGCCTTTTTTTCTCTCCGAGCATGCCAAAGTTGAGAGAAAACGCCGTTTGGCATGGACGGGAGGAGGTGTGGAGGAGTAGTCCATTTTTGAATGGCAGCGGAAAGATTTTGGCAATTGTAGCGAGGTTCTTCGGACTTTTATCCACAACCTTTACCTGCCTTTTCCTCAGCGAGCATGCCAAAGTTGAGAGAAAACGCCCTTCGCCATTGACGGGACCAGACGTTGACGACTACGTCTTTCTTTTTTTCACGGCGCCTGAACGATTTGGGCAATTCTCCACAGCGCGTTTACTTTTTATCCACAACCTTTACCTGCCTTTTCCTCAGCGAGCATGCCAAAGTTGAGAGGAAAACGCCGTTTGGCATGGACAGGAGCAGGCGTTGACGACCAGGTCTTTTTTTTGGTCTTTTTTTTTCACAGCGCCGGAAGGATTCAGGCAATTCTCCAAAGCCGGTTACTTTTATCCACAACCTTTACTGGACCTTTTTTTTCTTTTTTTCCTTTTTTCTCTCTCCGAGCATGCCAAAGTTGATAGAAAACGCGGTTCGGCATGGACGGGAGCAGGCGTTGAGGAGTAGGCCTTTTTTTGAGGGCCCAGAAAGTATTTTGGCAATTTTTTACTTTTTTATCCACAACCTTTACCTGCCTTTTTTTCTCTCCGAGCATGCCAAAGTTGAGAGAAAACGCCGTTTGGCATGGACGGGAGGAGGTGTGGAGGAGTAGTCCATTTTTGAATGGCAGCGGAAAGATTTTGGCAATTGTAGCGAGGTTCTTCGGACTTTTATCCACAACCTTTACCTGCCTTTTCCTCAGCGAGCATGCCAAAGTTGAGAGAAAACGCCCTTCGCCATTGACGGGACCAGACGTTGACGACTACGTCTTTCTTTTTTTCACGGCGCCTGAACGATTTGGGCAATTCTCCACAGCGCGTTTACTTTTTATCCACAACCTTTACCTGCCTTTTCCTCAGCGAGCATGCCAAAGTTGAGAGGAAAACGCCGTTTGGCATGGACAGGAGCAGGCGTTGACGACCAGGTCTTTTTTTTGGTCTTTTTTTTTCACAGCGCCGGAAGGATTCAGGCAATTCTCCAAAGCCGGTTACTTTTATCCACAACCTTTACTGGACCTTTTTTTTCTTTTTTTCCTTTTTTCTCTCTCCGAGCATGCCAAAGTTGATAGAAAACGCGGTTCGGCATGGACGGGAGCAGGCGTTGAGGAGTAGGCCTTTTTTTGAGGGCCCAGAAAGTATTTTGGCAATTTTTTACTTTTTTATCCACAACCTTTACCTGCCTTTTTTTCTCTCCGAGCATGCCAAAGTTGAGAGAAAACGCCGTTTGGCATGGACGGGAGGAGGTGTGGAGGAGTAGTCCATTTTTGAATGGCAGCGGAAAGATTTTGGCAATTGTAGCGAGGTTCTTCGGACTTTTATCCACAACCTTTACCTGCCTTTTCCTCAGCGAGCATGCCAAAGTTGAGAGAAAACGCCCTTCGCCATTGACGGGACCAGACGTTGACGACTACGTCTTTCTTTTTTTCACGGCGCCTGAACGATTTGGGCAATTCTCCACAGCGCGTTTACTTTTTATCCACAACCTTTACCTGCCTTTTCCTCAGCGAGCATGCCAAAGTTGAGAGGAAAACGCCGTTTGGCATGGACAGGAGCAGGCGTTGACGACCAGGTCTTTTTTTTGGTCTTTTTTTTTCACAGCGCCGGAAGGATTCAGGCAATTCTCCAAAGCCGGTTACTTTTATCCACAACCTTTACTGGACCTTTTTTTTCTTTTTTTCCTTTTTTCTCTCTCCGAGCATGCCAAAGTTGATAGAAAACGCGGTTCGGCATGGACGGGAGCAGGCGTTGAGGAGTAGGCCTTTTTTTGAGGGCCCAGAAAGTATTTTGGCAATTTTTTACTTTTTTATCCACAACCTTTACCTGCCTTTTTTTCTCTCCGAGCATGCCAAAGTTGAGAGAAAACGCCGTTTGGCATGGACGGGAGGAGGTGTGGAGGAGTAGTCCATTTTTGAATGGCAGCGGAAAGATTTTGGCAATTGTAGCGAGGTTCTTCGGACTTTTATCCACAACCTTTACCTGCCTTTTCCTCAGCGAGCATGCCAAAGTTGAGAGAAAACGCCCTTCGCCATTGACGGGACCAGACGTTGACGACTACGTCTTTCTTTTTTTCACGGCGCCTGAACGATTTGGGCAATTCTCCACAGCGCGTTTACTTTTTAT
>NW_027468371.1:94766-97266 GCF_041734735.1 Babylonia areolata
GGGCATGGACGGGAGAGGGTGGAGGAGTAGAATGGCAGCGGAAATTTTGGCAATTGTAGCGAGGTTCTTCGGACTTTTATCCACAACCTTTACCTGCCTTTTCCTCAGCGAGCATGCCAAAGTTGAGAGAAAACGCCCTTCGCCATTGACGGGACCAGACGTTGACGACTACGTCTTTCTTTTTTTCACGGCGCCTGAACGATTTGGGCAATGCGCGTTTACTTTTTATCCACAACCTTTACCTGCCTTTTCCTCAGCGAGCATGCCAAAGTTGAGAGGAAAACGCCGTTTGGCATGGACAGGAGCAGGCGTTGACGACCAGGTCTTTTTTTGGTCTTTTTTTTCACAGCGCCGAAGGATTCAGGCAATTTTTTACTTTTATCCACAACCTTTACTGCCTTTTTTTCTTTTTTTCCTTTTTTCTCTCTCCGAGCATGCCAAAGTTGATAGAAAACGCGGTTCGGCATGGACGGGAGCAGGCGTTGAGGAGTAGGCCTTTTTTTGAGGGCCCAGAAAGTATTTTGGCAATTTTTTACTTTTTTATCCACAACCTTTACCTGCCTTTTTTTCTCTCCGAGCATGCCAAAGTTGAGAGAAAACGCCGTTTGGCATGGACGGGAGGAGGTGTGGAGGAGTAGTCCATTTTTGAATGGCAGCGGAAAGATTTTGGCAATTGTAGCGAGGTTCTTCGGACTTTTATCCACAACCTTTACCTGCCTTTTCCTCAGCGAGCATGCCAAAGTTGAGAGAAAACGCCCTTCGCCATTGACGGGACCAGACGTTGACGACTACGTCTTTCTTTTTTTCACGGCGCCTGAACGATTTGGGCAATTCTCCACAGCGCGTTTACTTTTTATCCACAACCTTTACCTGCCTTTTCCTCAGCGAGCATGCCAAAGTTGAGAGGAAAACGCCGTTTGGCATGGACAGGAGCAGGCGTTGACGACCAGGTCTTTTTTTTGGTCTTTTTTTTTCACAGCGCCGGAAGGATTCAGGCAATTCTCCAAAGCCGGTTACTTTTATCCACAACCTTTACTGGACCTTTTTTTTCTTTTTTTCCTTTTTTCTCTCTCCGAGCATGCCAAAGTTGATAGAAAACGCGGTTCGGCATGGACGGGAGCAGGCGTTGAGGAGTAGGCCTTTTTTTGAGGGCCCAGAAAGTATTTTGGCAATTTTTTACTTTTTTATCCACAACCTTTACCTGCCTTTTTTTCTCTCCGAGCATGCCAAAGTTGAGAGAAAACGCCGTTTGGCATGGACGGGAGGAGGTGTGGAGGAGTAGTCCATTTTTGAATGGCAGCGGAAAGATTTTGGCAATTGTAGCGAGGTTCTTCGGACTTTTATCCACAACCTTTACCTGCCTTTTCCTCAGCGAGCATGCCAAAGTTGAGAGAAAACGCCCTTCGCCATTGACGGGACCAGACGTTGACGACTACGTCTTTCTTTTTTTCACGGCGCCTGAACGATTTGGGCAATTCTCCACAGCGCGTTTACTTTTTATCCACAACCTTTACCTGCCTTTTCCTCAGCGAGCATGCCAAAGTTGAGAGGAAAACGCCGTTTGGCATGGACAGGAGCAGGCGTTGACGACCAGGTCTTTTTTTTGGTCTTTTTTTTTCACAGCGCCGGAAGGATTCAGGCAATTCTCCAAAGCCGGTTACTTTTATCCACAACCTTTACTGGACCTTTTTTTTCTTTTTTTCCTTTTTTCTCTCTCCGAGCATGCCAAAGTTGATAGAAAACGCGGTTCGGCATGGACGGGAGCAGGCGTTGAGGAGTAGGCCTTTTTTTGAGGGCCCAGAAAGTATTTTGGCAATTTTTTACTTTTTTATCCACAACCTTTACCTGCCTTTTTTTCTCTCCGAGCATGCCAAAGTTGAGAGAAAACGCCGTTTGGCATGGACGGGAGGAGGTGTGGAGGAGTAGTCCATTTTTGAATGGCAGCGGAAAGATTTTGGCAATTGTAGCGAGGTTCTTCGGACTTTTATCCACAACCTTTACCTGCCTTTTCCTCAGCGAGCATGCCAAAGTTGAGAGAAAACGCCCTTCGCCATTGACGGGACCAGACGTTGACGACTACGTCTTTCTTTTTTTCACGGCGCCTGAACGATTTGGGCAATTCTCCACAGCGCGTTTACTTTTTATCCACAACCTTTACCTGCCTTTTCCTCAGCGAGCATGCCAAAGTTGAGAGGAAAACGCCGTTTGGCATGGACAGGAGCAGGCGTTGACGACCAGGTCTTTTTTTTGGTCTTTTTTTTTCACAGCGCCGGAAGGATTCAGGCAATTCTCCAAAGCCGGTTACTTTTATCCACAACCTTTACTGGACCTTTTTTTTCTTTTTTTCCTTTTTTCTCTCTCCGAGCATGCCAAAGTTGATAGAAAACGCGGTTCGGCATGGACGGGAGCAGGCGTTGAGGAGTAGGCCTTTTTTTGAGGGCCCAGAAAGTTTTTGGCAATTTTTTACTTTTTTATCCACAACCTTTACCTGCCTTTTTTT
>NW_027468371.1:108666-126166 GCF_041734735.1 Babylonia areolata
AAATACTTTCTGGGCCCTCAAAAAAAGGCCCTACTCCTCAACGCCTGCTCCCGTCCATGCCGAACCGCGTTTTCTATCAACTTTGGCATGCTCGGAGAGAGAAAAAAGGAAAAAAAGAAAAAAAAGGTCCAGTAAAGGTTGTGGATAAAAGTAACCGGCTTTGGAGAATTGCCTGAATCCTTCCGGCGCTGTGAAAAAAAAAGACCAAAAAAAAGACCTGGTCGTCAACGCCTGCTCCTGTCCATGCCAAACGGCGTTTTCCTCTCAACTTTGGCATGCTCGCTGAGGAAAAGCAGGTAAAGGTTGTGGATAAAAAGTAAACGCGCTGTGGAGAATTGCCCAAATCGTTCAGGCGCCGTGAAAAAAAAAAAAGACGTAGTCGTCAACGTCTGGTCCCGTCAATGGCGAAGGGCGTTTTCTCTCAACTTTGGCATGCTCGCTGAGGAAAAGGCAGGTAAAGGGTTGTGGATAAAAGTCCGAAGAACCTCGCTACAATTGCCAAAATCTTTCCGCTGCCATTCAAAAATGGACTACTCCTCCACACCTCCTCCCGTCCATGCCAAACGGCGTTTTCTCTCAACTTTGGCATGCTCGGAGAGAAAAAAAGGCAGGTAAAGGTTGTGGATAAAAAAGTCAAAAATTGCCAAAATACTTTCTGGCCCTCAAAAAAAGGCCTACTCCTCAACGCCTGCTCCGTCCATGCCGAACCGCGTTTTCTATCAACTTTGGCATGCTCGGAGAGAGAAAAAAGGAAAAAAAGAAAAAAAAGGTCCAGTAAAGGTTGTGGATAAAAGTAACCGGCTTTGGAGAATTGCCTGAATCCTTCCGGCGCTGTGAAAAAAAAAAGACCAAAAAAAAGACCTGGTCGTCAACGCCTGCTCCTGTCCATGCCAAACGGCGTTTTCCTCTCAACTTTGGCATGCTCGCTGAGGAAAAGGCAGGTAAAGGTTGTGGATAAAAAGTAAACGCGCTGTGGAGAATTGCCCAAATCGTTCAGGCGCCGTGAAAAAAAGAAAGACGTAGTCGTCAACGTCTGGTCCCGTCAATGGCGAAGGGCGTTTTCTCTCAACTTTGGCATGCTCGCTGAGGAAAAGGCAGGTAAAGGTTGTGGATAAAAGTCCGAAGAACCTCGCTACAATTGCCAAAATCTTTCCGCTGCCATTCAAAAATGGACTACTCCTCCACACCTCCTCCCGTCCATGCCAAACGGCGTTTTCTCTCAACTTTGGCATGCTCGGAGAGAAAAAAAGGCAGGTAAAGGTTGTGGATAAAAAAGTCAAAAATTGCCAAAATACTTTCTGGGCCCTCAAAAAAAGGCCTACTCCTCAACGCCTGCTCCCGTCCATGCCGAACCGCGTTTTCTATCAACTTTGGCATGCTCGGAGAGAGAAAAAAGGAAAAAAAGAAAAAAAAGGTCCAGTAAAGGTTGTGGATAAAAGTAACCGGCTTTGGAGAATTGCCTGAATCCTTCCGGCGCTGTGAAAAAAAAAGACCAAAAAAAGACCTGGTCGTCAACGCCTGCTCCTGTCCATGCCAAACGGCGTTTTCCTCTCAACTTTGGCATGCTCGCTGAGGAAAAGGCAGGTAAAGGTTGTGGATAAAAAGTAAACGCGCTGTGGAGAATTGCCCAAATCGTTCAGGCGCCGTGAAAAAAAGAAAGACGTAGTCGTCAACGTCTGGTCCCGTCAATGGCGAAGGGCGTTTTCTCTCAACTTTGGCATGCTCGCTGAGGAAAAGGCAGGTAAAGGTTGTGGATAAAAGTCCGAAGAACCTCGCTACAATTGCCAAAATCTTTCCGCTGCCATTCAAAATGGACTACTCCTCCACACCTCCTCCCGTCCATGCCAAACGGCGTTTTCTCTCAACTTTGGCATGCTCGGAGAGAAAAAAAGGCAGGTAAAGGTTGTGGATAAAAAAGTCAAAAATTGCCAAAATACTTTCTGGGCCCTCAAAAAAAGGCCTACTCCTCAACGCCTGCTCCCGTCCATGCCGAACCGCGTTTTCTATCAACTTTGGCATGCTCGGAGAGAGAAAAAAGGAAAAAAAGAAAAAAAAGGTCCAGTAAAGGTTGTGGATAAAAGTAACCGGCTTTGGAGAATTGCCTGAATCCTTCCGGCGCTGTGAAAAAAAAAGACCAAAAAAAAGACCTGGTCGTCAACGCCTGCTCCTGTCCATGCCAAACGGCGTTTTCCTCTCAACTTTGGCATGCTCGCTGAGGAAAAGGCAGGTAAAGGTTGTGGATAAAAAGTAAACGCGCTGTGGAGAATTGCCCAAATCGTTCAGGCGCCGTGAAAAAAAGAAAGACGTAGTCGTCAACGTCTGGTCCCGTCAATGGCGAAGGGCGTTTTCTCTCAACTTTGGCATGCTCGCTGAGGAAAAGGCAGGTAAAGGTTGTGGATAAAAGTCCGAAGAACCTCGCTACAATTGCCAAAATCTTTCCGCTGCCATTCAAAAATGGACTACTCCTCCACACCTCCTCCCGTCCATGCCAAACGGCGTTTTCTCTCAACTTTGGCATGCTCGGAGAGAAAAAAAGGCAGGTAAAGGTTGTGGATAAAAAAGTCAAAAATTGCCAAAATACTTTCTGGGCCCTCAAAAAAAGGCCTACTCCTCAACGCCTGCTCCCGTCCATGCCGAACCGCGTTTTCTATCAACTTTGGCATGCTCGGAGAGAGAAAAAAGGAAAAAAAGAAAAAAAAGGTCCAGTAAAGGTTGTGGATAAAAGTAACCGGCTTTGGAGAATTGCCTGAATCCTTCCGGCGCTGTGAAAAAAAAAGACCAAAAAAAAGACCTGGTCGTCAACGCCTGCTCCTGTCCATGCCAAACGGCGTTTTCCTCTCAACTTTGGCATGCTCGCTGAGGAAAAGGCAGGTAAAGGTTGTGGATAAAAAGTAAACGCGCTGTGGAGAATTGCCCAAATCGTTCAGGCGCCGTGAAAAAAAGAAAGACGTAGTCGTCAACGTCTGGTCCCGTCAATGGCGAAGGGCGTTTTCTCTCAACTTTGGCATGCTCGCTGAGGAAAAGGCAGGTAAAGGTTGTGGATAAAAGTCCGAAGAACCTCGCTACAATTGCCAAAATCTTTCCGCTGCCATTCAAAAATGGACTACTCCTCCACACCTCCTCCCGTCCATGCCAAACGGCGTTTTCTCTCAACTTTGGCATGCTCGGAGAGAAAAAAAGGCAGGTAAAGGTTGTGGATAAAAAAGTCAAAAATTGCCAAAATACTTTCTGGGCCCTCAAAAAAAGGCCTACTCCTCAACGCCTGCTCCCGTCCATGCCGAACCGCGTTTTCTATCAACTTTGGCATGCTCGGAGAGAGAAAAAAGGAAAAAAAGAAAAAAAAGGTCCAGTAAAGGTTGTGGATAAAAGTAACCGGCTTTGGAGAATTGCCTGAATCCTTCCGGCGCTGTGAAAAAAAAAGACCAAAAAAAAGACCTGGTCGTCAACGCCTGCTCCTGTCCATGCCAAACGGCGTTTTCCTCTCAACTTTGGCATGCTCGCTGAGGAAAAGGCAGGTAAAGGTTGTGGATAAAAAGTAAACGCGCTGTGGAGAATTGCCCAAATCGTTCAGGCGCCGTGAAAAAAAGAAAGACGTAGTCGTCAACGTCTGGTCCCGTCAATGGCGAAGGGCGTTTTCTCTCAACTTTGGCATGCTCGCTGAGGAAAAGGCAGGTAAAGGTTGTGGATAAAAGTCCGAAGAACCTCGCTACAATTGCCAAAATCTTTCCGCTGCCATTCAAAAATGGACTACTCCTCCACACCTCCTCCCGTCCATGCCAAACGGCGTTTTCTCTCAACTTTGGCATGCTCGGAGAGAAAAAAAAGGCAGGTAAAGGTTGTGGATAAAAAAGTAAAAAATTGCCAAAATACTTTCTGGGCCCTCAAAAAAAGGCCTACTCCTCAACGCCTGCTCCCGTCCATGCCGAACCGCGTTTTCTATCAACTTTGGCATGCTCGGAGAGAGAAAAAAGGAAAAAAAGAAAAAAAAGGTCCAGTAAAGGTTGTGGATAAAAGTAACCGGCTTTGGAGAATTGCCTGAATCCTTCCGGCGCTGTGAAAAAAAAAGACCAAAAAAAAGACCTGGTCGTCAACGCCTGCTCCTGTCCATGCCAAACGGCGTTTTCCTCTCAACTTTGGCATGCTCGCTGAGGAAAAGGCAGGTAAAGGTTGTGGATAAAAAGTAAACGCGCTGTGGAGAATTGCCCAAATCGTTCAGGCGCCGTGAAAAAAAAAAAGACGTAGTCGTCAACGTCTGGTCCCGTCAATGGCGAAGGGCGTTTTCTCTCAACTTTGGCATGCTCGCTGAGGAAAAGGCAGGTAAAGGTTGTGGATAAAAGTCCGAAGAACCTCGCTACAATTGCCAAAATCTTTCCGCTGCCATTCAAAAATGGACTACTCCTCCACACCTCCTCCCGTCCATGCCAAACGGCGTTTTCTCTCAACTTTGGCATGCTCGGAGAGAAAAAAAGGCAGGTAAAGGTTGTGGATAAAAAAGTCAAAAATTGCCAAAATACTTTCTGGGCCCTCAAAAAAAGGCCTACTCCTCAACGCCTGCTCCCGTCCATGCCGAACCGCGTTTTCTATCAACTTTGGCATGCTCGGAGAGAGAAAAAAGGAAAAAAAGAAAAAAAAGGTCCAGTAAAGGTTGTGGATAAAAGTAACCGGCTTTGGAGAATTGCCTGAATCCTTCCGGCGCTGTGAAAAAAAAAGACCAAAAAAAAGACCTGGTCGTCAACGCCTGCTCCTGTCCATGCCAAACGGCGTTTTCCTCTCAACTTTGGCATGCTCGCTGAGGAAAAGGCAGGTAAAGGTTGTGGATAAAAAGTAAACGCGCTGTGGAGAATTGCCCAAATCGTTCAGGCGCCGTGAAAAAAAGAAAGACGTAGTCGTCAACGTCTGGTCCCGTCAATGGCGAAGGGCGTTTTCTCTCAACTTTGGCATGCTCGCTGAGGAAAAGGCAGGTAAAGGTTGTGGATAAAAGTCCGAAGAACCTCGCTACAATTGCCAAAATCTTTCCGCTGCCATTCAAAAATGGACTACTCCTCCACACCTCCTCCCGTCCATGCCAAACGGCGTTTTCTCTCAACTTTGGCATGCTCGGAGAGAAAAAAAGGCAGGTAAAGGTTGTGGATAAAAAAGTCAAAAATTGCCAAAATACTTTCTGGGCCCTCAAAAAAAGGCCTACTCCTCAACGCCTGCTCCCGTCCATGCCGAACCGCGTTTTCTATCAACTTTGGCATGCTCGGAGAGAGAAAAAAGGAAAAAAAGAAAAAAAAGGTCCAGTAAAGGTTGTGGATAAAAGTAACCGGCTTTGGAGAATTGCCTGAATCCTTCCGGCGCTGTGAAAAAAAAAGACCAAAAAAAAGACCTGGTCGTCAACGCCTGCTCCTGTCCATGCCAAACGGCGTTTTCCTCTCAACTTTGGCATGCTCGCTGAGGAAAAGGCAGGTAAAGGTTGTGGATAAAAAGTAAACGCGCTGTGGAGAATTGCCCAAATCGTTCAGGCGCCGTGAAAAAAAGAAAGACGTAGTCGTCAACGTCTGGTCCCGTCAATGGCGAAGGGCGTTTTCTCTCAACTTTGGCATGCTCGCTGAGGAAAAGGCAGGTAAAGGTTGTGGATAAAAGTCCGAAGAACCTCGCTACAATTGCCAAAATCTTTCCGCTGCCATTCAAAAATGGACTACTCCTCCACACCTCCTCCCGTCCATGCCAAACGGCGTTTTCTCTCAACTTTGGCATGCTCGGAGAGAAAAAAAGGCAGGTAAAGGTTGTGGATAAAAAAGTCAAAAATTGCCAAAATACTTTCTGGGCCCTCAAAAAAAGGCCTACTCCTCAACGCCTGCTCCCGTCCATGCCGAACCGCGTTTTCTATCAACTTTGGCATGCTCGGAGAGAGAAAAAAGGAAAAAAAGAAAAAAAAGGTCCAGTAAAGGTTGTGGATAAAAGTAACCGGCTTTGGAGAATTGCCTGAATCCTTCCGGCGCTGTGAAAAAAAAAGACCAAAAAAAAGACCTGGTCGTCAACGCCTGCTCCTGTCCATGCCAAACGGCGTTTTCCTCTCAACTTTGGCATGCTCGCTGAGGAAAAGGCAGGTAAAGGTTGTGGATAAAAAGTAAACGCGCTGTGGAGAATTGCCCAAATCGTTCAGGCGCCGTGAAAAAAAGAAAGACGTAGTCGTCAACGTCTGGTCCCGTCAATGGCGAAGGGCGTTTTCTCTCAACTTTGGCATGCTCGCTGAGGAAAAGGCAGGTAAAGGTTGTGGATAAAAGTCCGAAGAACCTCGCTACAATTGCCAAAATCTTTCCGCTGCCATTCAAAAATGGACTACTCCTCCACACCTCCTCCCGTCCATGCCAAACGGCGTTTTCTCTCAACTTTGGCATGCTCGGAGAGAAAAAAAGGCAGGTAAAGGTTGTGGATAAAAAAGTCAAAAATTGCCAAAATACTTTCTGGGCCCTCAAAAAAAGGCCTACTCCTCAACGCCTGCTCCCGTCCATGCCGAACCGCGTTTTCTATCAACTTTGGCATGCTCGGAGAGAGAAAAAAGGAAAAAAAGAAAAAAAAGGTCCAGTAAAGGTTGTGGATAAAAGTAACCGGCTTTGGAGAATTGCCTGAATCCTTCCGGCGCTGTGAAAAAAAAAGACCAAAAAAAAGACCTGGTCGTCAACGCCTGCTCCTGTCCATGCCAAACGGCGTTTTCCTCTCAACTTTGGCATGCTCGCTGAGGAAAAGGCAGGTAAAGGTTGTGGATAAAAAGTAAACGCGCTGTGGAGAATTGCCCAAATCGTTCAGGCGCCGTGAAAAAAAGAAAGACGTAGTCGTCAACGTCTGGTCCCGTCAATGGCGAAGGGCGTTTTCTCTCAACTTTGGCATGCTCGCTGAGGAAAAGGCAGGTAAAGGTTGTGGATAAAAGTCCGAAGAACCTCGCTACAATTGCCAAAATCTTTCCGCTGCCATTCAAAAATGGACTACTCCTCCACACCTCCTCCCGTCCATGCCAAACGGCGTTTTCTCTCAACTTTGGCATGCTCGGAGAGAAAAAAAGGCAGGTAAAGGTTGTGGATAAAAAAGTCAAAAATTGCCAAAATACTTTCTGGGCCCTCAAAAAAAGGCCTACTCCTCAACGCCTGCTCCCGTCCATGCCGAACCGCGTTTTCTATCAACTTTGGCATGCTCGGAGAGAGAAAAAAGGAAAAAAAGAAAAAAAAGGTCCAGTAAAGGTTGTGGATAAAAGTAACCGGCTTTGGAGAATTGCCTGAATCCTTCCGGCGCTGTGAAAAAAAAAGACCAAAAAAAAGACCTGGTCGTCAACGCCTGCTCCTGTCCATGCCAAACGGCGTTTTCCTCTCAACTTTGGCATGCTCGCTGAGGAAAAGGCAGGTAAAGGTTGTGGATAAAAAGTAAACGCGCTGTGGAGAATTGCCCAAATCGTTCAGGCGCCGTGAAAAAAAGAAAGACGTAGTCGTCAACGTCTGGTCCCGTCAATGGCGAAGGGCGTTTTCTCTCAACTTTGGCATGCTCGCTGAGGAAAAGGCAGGTAAAGGTTGTGGATAAAAGTCCGAAGAACCTCGCTACAATTGCCAAAATCTTTCCGCTGCCATTCAAAAATGGACTACTCCTCCACACCTCCTCCCGTCCATGCCAAACGGCGTTTTCTCTCAACTTTGGCATGCTCGGAGAGAAAAAAAGGCAGGTAAAGGTTGTGGATAAAAAAGTCAAAAATTGCCAAAATACTTTCTGGGCCCTCAAAAAAAGGCCTACTCCTCAACGCCTGCTCCCGTCCATGCCGAACCGCGTTTTCTATCAACTTTGGCATGCTCGGAGAGAGAAAAAAGGAAAAAAAGAAAAAAAAGGTCCAGTAAAGGTTGTGGATAAAAGTAACCGGCTTTGGAGAATTGCCTGAATCCTTCCGGCGCTGTGAAAAAAAAAGACCAAAAAAAAGACCTGGTCGTCAACGCCTGCTCCTGTCCATGCCAAACGGCGTTTTCCTCTCAACTTTGGCATGCTCGCTGAGGAAAAGGCAGGTTGTCACGACCCCCCTAGGGAAGAGGTCGAGAACTATTTTAAAACCTAACGCCCAACCCAATTCACCCGACAACACAAACACACAATACAGATATTTCTCGTCCACACAAAATTTATTCTCTTCCGCTCTGTCTATCCCACTCACGCAACCTTACCCACACAGCCTATACTTGCAAAAAAAACAACAAAACAACCATATACTATAACTTCAACAAAAAAAACACGAACAGAAGTCGTATACAAAACTACGGATTCTCCCAAATGTAATCGAAAGCAATTTTACACACACACACTCAAGGAGAAGCAAATCACCCCCCCCAAACCAGGACTGGTACACAGATGCTTTAGTCTTTGACGGGTTCAGGAAGTTTTCCTCTTAAGAGGAAAACAACAACAAAAACAAAAAACTGACACACGGCCCAGACAAACTTCGGCGGGTTCGACCCAAGGCACAAGCCCCCGGTCAAAAGGCCTAGGTGCCAGGACTCGGCATACAATGCCAAGCAATGGACCAGGCTGCAAGTCAAAAGGCCCGGAACACAGGACACCAGTCACAGGGCAGGAAGGGGCGAAGACCCAGGACACCAGTCACAGGGCAGGAGGGGACGAACACCCAAGACACCAGTCACAGGGCAGGAAGGGGCGAAGACCCAGGACAGCAGTCACAGGGCAGAAAGGGGCGAAGACCCAGGACAGCAGTCACAGGGCAGGAGGGGGCGAAGACCCAGGACAGCAGTCACAGGGCAGGAGGGGACGAACACCCAGGACAGCAGTCACAGGGCAGGAGGGGACGAAGACCCAGGACAGCAGTCACAGGGCAGGAGGGGACGAAGACCCAGGACAGCAGTCACAGGGCAGGAGGGGACGAAGACCCAGGACAGCAGTCACAGGGCAGGAGGGGGTGAAGATATGGGTCACCAGACGAAAGGCCCGGGGCACCCAGCATACAGCGAGAGCTGGAACATTACGGAATGTTCCCCCCGTACTGAGCAATACTAATTCTAACGATATAATTAACAAAACCAAATGTACAGCACATTCAAAATGAAAAACTGGAATATAATTCCATTGACAAGACGAATTATAGGAGTAATATTCGGCACTCGCGCACTCTACACCAAACATACAGGGCAACGCCCAGTTTTACACAACAGTGAACTAAGGTAAAATTGTATCATTTTAAAACTCAATAACAATAAAATTGGCAAAAATATTAGCCGACACAAGAAAAAGTACATATTCACTCGGTGGTAGCACATGAGTAATTAACGAAATAGATTGTGTCAAAACCTAACGTACAGCTTTCTTGTCGAACATCTTTACACACCTACATCCCTGACAGAAGTACAACCAAGCTAAATAGACAAGTGGCTTCTTACCTGCCACAGGTGGCGTACACTAACGACCACCACAAAGACACGACGACGACGAAGACAGACGAAGAAACACCGAAGTGGCTCCCATGGAGGACAGCCGGTCCTCACTTCGTATGGTGCCTAGATGTCGGGGTAGCTACCCCACCAACAACAGGAACGACCCGTACACTACGGCAGTCGGGCTGCAAAAGCCCCGAATATTGTTGCTGCCCAACAATATTTCATATTCGCTCAGGTGAGCGAGTAATATGCATGCACGTGGTTCGTGCGCAAATCAAGACTTCTACCCGAACTGAAGGATGGGAGAAGGAGGGAAAGTGAAAGAAGAGGGGGGAGAAAAACGAAGACGGGCCACACGCCCTAACTGTCGTCACAAGTTGTGACAATACCCCCCATTCGAGTTCAAACTTCACGTTTGGAACTTAAACACACCGTCACAACGACTGACGGACAGACAGACACACGTGACAACTCTCGCCCTGCCCTTCCGCATTCCCGAACGTCTATTAGTGGTCAAGGACAGTTACCAAAACAAAACAGTTTGTCCAGACCAACGAAACAAAAGAGAAATTTATACGAAAGCTATCTTAACTTTACAGCTAGTAAGGATACGCGGAAGCGTGTGCTTCCTAATTTAAGAGTAGAATATAGAGGTATGTGCAGAAGTCAAATGGGACTGCGCATACTCTTCTTTGATTAACACTGCCGAAATCACTTTTCGGGAAATGCCGATTCTTGCTCCGGCAGACGACTGAGATAGTCGGCTCCAACATTTTCTTTTCCAGGGATAGCTTGCACTGTGAAGGAGAAAGGCTGGAGCTGCAGCGCCCACCGTGTCAGTCTGCCGCTGACCGTTCTTGCTCTATCCAGGTATTGCAGGGGGGCATGATCGGTCTGGACGACGAATGGTTTGCCGTACAGGTATGGCTCGAACTTTTGTATGCCCCACACGAGCGCCAAGCATTCTCTCTCGATCGTGGGATAGTTCCTCTCAGCAGCATTAAGCTTTTTGCTGGCACACGCCACTGGCTGTGGGTTTCAGTCATCAGAGGCATTTTAACTAAAGGCACTCTGGGAACCCGCCCTTTTGGTACAGTTTTTTGGCACCTGTCACAGGAAAGAACGAAGCGTTTGATGTCCCCGCACATACCTGGCCAATAGAAATGAGGAAATATTCTCTGTTGCGTCCGCCTAAACCCCAAATGACCAGACATTGGAGCCTCATGGCCCAGGCGTAGCACTGTGGAACGCAAAGGCTTCGGTACACAGATCTGGGTCGCCTGGCCTCTGTGATCTTTAAACTGCCGCATCAACACCCCATGCTTTTTAAAATAAGAGACCTCGCCTGAAGGGGTTTTCTGTAAAAGGCCTGAACCAGCCCTATCACGTGCCTGATGAAAATCAGGATCGTCATTTTGCTGGTGCTGTAAGTCTTCCCGTGACACATGGATCTGAATATCCTTGACGGGCAGGGGAGGCAAGGGTTTGGTATTTGCTGCAGCCTGGGCTCTTGTTTGAACGGCGCCCACAAGGCTGGGATCAGCATAGACGGGCACGACCATTGAAGAGCCGTCCCCTCTCCAGGCACAATTCCCAATGAGAACCTCCTCAACAGGAGACTCCATGACAGCCACGTCCAAAACACCCTGTATGAACGGGGACTGAAAGTCCACCCTGGCGATGGGCAGAACTGAGGAGCACCTTGACTCTGCCAACACCACGCGAACTGTGGCCCCGGTAAAACAGTCAGGTCTTACGAGTCGCCTGGCTACAACAATCAACTGGGCTCCCGTGTCGCGTAAAGCTTGCACTGTGTGGCCATTGACAGAAACCTCGCAGCGGGCGAGTACTGCTTGGAAGCACAAGACGCGCAAAGCGTCGGGGTCATTGCATTAACACCTTGCATAGGTGAGACATGAGCAATGAGTGAGACCCTCTTGGGTTGCCGGCACTCTTTGGCCAAGTGACCTGGCTTTCCGCAGTTGAAGCAGGCAGGTATTCTTGTAGAGTCTCTTCCCTTTACGTTGTTTGGAGCTGAATCCCCTGACCCATGTGAAGGGCCTTTTTCCTCCGCGCCCAGATTGAAACTGCGGTCGGAAACCCTACAACCTTTTTTGGAAACTCGAAATTCAGCTTCCGCCATGCGACCTGCTCTCCGAGCATTGACAATTTTAGTAGTGATATGGGCAACGTCCTCAACTCTATTGGGTTCCTCACGCCGAACTTCAGTGACGAGATCGGGATTGAGTGTGGTCAAGAACTGCTCCTGAAGGACCAGATCTTTAATGTCCTCTGCATCAGATTCATCCCGTCCAGCGGCCACACACCACCGGGAGAAACAAACCTTCAGTCTGCCCAGAAACTGATCAAACGTCTCTTCCGCTAATTTCCGCATTGAACGGAACCGTTTGCGGTAGGAATCTGCATCCAGACGGAATTCGTAAAGCAGAGCCGCTTTTAAGATGTCATAATCGTGTAGTTGTTCCGGTTGTAACCGTAGGCAGGCGTCTCTCGCCCGACCCTGCAAAAGGGCCACCAGGCGGGCTGCCCAGGAGCTACGCTTCCACTTATTTAATCCCGCCACTCTCTCAAAGTGGTTAAGGAAGCTATCGAAATCGTCTTTCTCATCATACGGCACAAGCGGAAACTGATGAGCCGTGTGAGCTTCTAGCTCTTCCTGGCGCAGTTCCATTTTCCTCTCGAATCTACGTCTTTCCTCCTCTCTTAACTGTTTCATTTCCTCGTCCTTCATTTCCCTGTACAATCTTTCCTCCTCATCTTTTTTCTTCCTATACTCTTCTTCTTTTCTATCCTTCCATTGTCTGTACTTTCTCTCCTCATCCCTAGCCTGACGCTCTTCCTCCCTAGCCTGACGCTCCTCCTCCCTGGCTACTGCATCAACCACAAACCGGGCCAACGCCTCTCCAGACAAACCTAAGTCAGTGCCCAACACCCTGAACTTTGAGTACATGTCCTGAGAAGGTACGGAATTAGACTCATTCTTCAAGCCTTCATCGAAAGCACCTTCAGGATTAGCCTCCTTCAGGTGGCCCTGAATCCATCCGGACAATTCAGTCTTTTTTTCAGCACTCAGAGAAGGTGTACTGCCTTCTGCCCTGACCCCCCGTGACCCCGAACTAGGAGTAGAGGCCGCAGTAGTTTTTCGTGTTACGGGCATGTTTTCTTATCACAATGTGCAGCAACTACACAAAACTTGAATTAAGATTAAGTCTCTAAGTCACTAACTCCAGGTCCCCACTTCACTCACAACCGTCCAACAGTAAGAACCTAACAATCTAACAACCTTAATCACCTCCACAAAAGCTAACCAAAACGAAATGCCTGCAACATAAAACGTAGACGAACAAGACGATCACACCCTACCCCCCAACCCGCATTACATTCCCTAGAATCTGGTACCCCGCATCTCCACCATTGTCACGACCCCCCTAGGGAAGAGGTCGAGAACTATTTTAAAACCTAACGCCCAACCCAATTCACCCGACAACACAAACACACAATACAGATATTTCTCGTCCACACAAAATTTATTCTCTTCCGCTCTGTCTATCCCACTCACGCAACCTTACCCACACAGCCTATACTTGCAAAAAAAACAACAAAACAACCATATACTATAACTTCAACAAAAAAAACACGAACAGAAGTCGTATACAAAACTACGGATTCTCCCAAATGTAATCGAAAGCAATTTTACACACACACACTCAAGGAGAAGCAAATCACCCCCCCCAAACCAGGACTGGTACACAGATGCTTTAGTCTTTGACGGGTTCAGGAAGTTTTCCTCTTAAGAGGAAAACAACAACAAAAACAAAAAACTGACACACGGCCCAGACAAACTTCGGCGGGTTCGACCCAAGGCACAAGCCCCCGGTCAAAAGGCCTAGGTGCCAGGACTCGGCATACAATGCCAAGCAATGGACCAGGCTGCAAGTCAAAAGGCCCGGAACACAGGACACCAGTCACAGGGCAGGAAGGGGCGAAGACCCAGGACACCAGTCACAGGGCAGGAGGGGACGAACACCCAAGACACCAGTCACAGGGCAGGAAGGGGCGAAGACCCAGGACAGCAGTCACAGGGCAGAAAGGGGCGAAGACCCAGGACAGCAGTCACAGGGCAGGAGGGGGCGAAGACCCAGGACAGCAGTCACAGGGCAGGAGGGGACGAACACCCAGGACAGCAGTCACAGGGCAGGAGGGGACGAAGACCCAGGACAGCAGTCACAGGGCAGGAGGGGACGAAGACCCAGGACAGCAGTCACAGGGCAGGAGGGGACGAAGACCCAGGACAGCAGTCACAGGGCAGGAGGGGGTGAAGATATGGGTCACCAGACGAAAGGCCCGGGGCACCCAGCATACAGCGAGAGCTGGAACATTACGGAATGTTCCCCCCGTACTGAGCAATACTAATTCTAACGATATAATTAACAAAACCAAATGTACAGCACATTCAAAATGAAAAACTGGAATATAATTCCATTGACAAGACGAATTATAGGAGTAATATTCGGCACTCGCGCACTCTACACCAAACATACAGGGCAACGCCCAGTTTTACACAACAGTGAACTAAGGTAAAATTGTATCATTTTAAAACTCAATAACAATAAAATTGGCAAAAATATTAGCCGACACAAGAAAAAGTACATATTCACTCGGTGGTAGCACATGAGTAATTAACGAAATAGATTGTGTCAAAACCTAACGTACAGCTTTCTTGTCGAACATCTTTACACACCTACATCCCTGACAGAAGTACAACCAAGCTAAATAGACAAGTGGCTTCTTACCTGCCACAGGTGGCGTACACTAACGACCACCACAAAGACACGACGACGACGAAGACAGACGAAGAAACACCGAAGTGGCTCCCATGGAGGACAGCCGGTCCTCACTTCGTATGGTGCCTAGATGTCGGGGTAGCTACCCCACCAACAACAGGAACGACCCGTACACTACGGCAGTCGGGCTGCAAAAGCCCCGAATATTGTTGCTGCCCAACAATATTTCATATTCGCTCAGGTGAGCGAGTAATATGCATGCACGTGGTTCGTGCGCAAATCAAGACTTCTACCCGAACTGAAGGATGGGAGAAGGAGGGAAAGTGAAAGAAGAGGGGGGAGAAAAACGAAGACGGGCCACACGCCCTAACTGTCGTCACAAGTTGTGACACAGGTAAAGGTTGTGGATAAAAAGTAAACGCGCTGTGGAGAATTGCCCAAATCGTTCAGGCGCCGTGAAAAAAAGAAAGACGTAGTCGTCAACGTCTGGTCCCGTCAATGGCGAAGGGCGTTTTCTCTCAACTTTGGCATGCTCGCTGAGGAAAAGGCAGGTAAAGGTTGTGGATAAAAGTCCGAAGAACCTCGCTACAATTGCCAAAATCTTTCCGCTGCCATTCAAAAATGGACTACTCCTCCACACCTCCTCCCGTCCATGCCAAACGGCGTTTTCTCTCAACTTTGGCATGCTCGGAGAGAAAAAAAGGCAGGTAAAGGTTGTGGATAAAAAGTCAAAAATTGCCAAAATACTTTCTGGGCCCTCAAAAAAAGGCCTACTCCTCAACGCCTGCTCCCGTCCATGCCGAACCGCGTTTTCTATCAACTTTGGCATGCTCGGAGAGAGAAAAAAGGAAAAAAAGAAAAAAAAGGTCCAGTAAAGGTTGTGGATAAAAGTAACCGGCTTTGGAGAATTGCCTGAATCCTTCCGGCGCTGTGAAAAAAAAAGACCAAAAAAAAGACCTGGTCGTCAACGCCTGCTCCTGTCCATGCCAAACGGCGTTTTCCTCTCAACTTTGGCATGCTCGCTGAGGAAAAGGCAGGTAAAGGTTGTGGATAAAAAGTAAACGCGCTGTGGAGAATTGCCCAAATCGTTCAGGCGCCGTGAAAAAAAGAAAGACGTAGTCGTCAACGTCTGGTCCCGTCAATGGCGAAGGGCGTTTTCTCTCAACTTTGGCATGCTCGCTGAGGAAAAGGCAGGTAAAGGTTGTGGATAAAAGTCCGAAGAACCTCGCTACAATTGCCAAAATCTTTCCGCTGCCATTCAAAAATGGACTACTCCTCCACACCTCCTCCCGTCCATGCCAAACGGCGTTTTCTCTCAACTTTGGCATGCTCGGAGAGAAAAAAAGGCAGGTAAAGGTTGTGGATAAAAAAGTCAAAAATTGCCAAAATACTTTCTGGGCCCTCAAAAAAAGGCCTACTCCTCAACGCCTGCTCCCGTCCATGCCGAACCGCGTTTTCTATCAACTTTGGCATGCTCGGAGAGAGAAAAAAGGAAAAAAAGAAAAAAAAGGTCCAGTAAAGGTTGTGGATAAAAGTAACCGGCTTTGGAGAATTGCCTGAATCCTTCCGGCGCTGTGAAAAAAAAAGACCAAAAAAAAGACCTGGTCGTCAACGCCTGCTCCTGTCCATGCCAAACGGCGTTTTCCTCTCAACTTTGGCATGCTCGCTGAGGAAAAGGCAGGTAAAGGTTGTGGATAAAAAGTAAACGCGCTGTGGAGAATTGCCCAAATCGTTCAGGCGCCGTGAAAAAAAGAAAGACGTAGTCGTCAACGTCTGGTCCCGTCAATGGCGAAGGGCGTTTTCTCTCAACTTTGGCATGCTCGCTGAGGAAAAGGCAGGTAAAGGTTGTGGATAAAAGTCCGAAGAACCTCGCTACAATTGCCAAAATCTTTCCGCTGCCATTCAAAAATGGACTACTCCTCCACACCTCCTCCCGTCCATGCCAAACGGCGTTTTCTCTCAACTTTGGCATGCTCGGAGAGAAAAAAAGGCAGGTAAAGGTTGTGGATAAAAAAGTCAAAAATTGCCAAAATACTTTCTGGGCCCTCAAAAAAAGGCCTACTCCTCAACGCCTGCTCCCGTCCATGCCGAACCGCGTTTTCTATCAACTTTGGCATGCTCGGAGAGAGAAAAAAGGAAAAAAAGAAAAAAAAGGTCCAGTAAAGGTTGTGGATAAAAGTAACCGGCTTTGGAGAATTGCCTGAATCCTTCCGGCGCTGTGAAAAAAAAAGACCAAAAAAAAGACCTGGTCGTCAACGCCTGCTCCTGTCCATGCCAAACGGCGTTTTCCTCTCAACTTTGGCATGCTCGCTGAGGAAAAGGCAGGTAAAGGTTGTGGATAAAAAGTAAACGCGCTGTGGAGAATTGCCCAAATCGTTCAGGCGCCGTGAAAAAAAGAAAGACGTAGTCGTCAACGTCTGGTCCCGTCAATGGCGAAGGGCGTTTTCTCTCAACTTTGGCATGCTCGCTGAGGAAAAGGCAGGTAAAGGTTGTGGATAAAAGTCCGAAGAACCTCGCTACAATTGCCAAAATCTTTCCGCTGCCATTCAAAAATGGACTACTCCTCCACACCTCCTCCCGTCCATGCCAAACGGCGTTTTCTCTCAACTTTGGCATGCTCGGAGAGAAAAAAAGGCAGGTAAAGGTTGTGGATAAAAAAGTCAAAAATTGCCAAAATACTTTCTGGGCCCTCAAAAAAAGGCCTACTCCTCAACGCCTGCTCCCGTCCATGCCGAACCGCGTTTTCTATCAACTTTGGCATGCTCGGAGAGAGAAAAAAGGAAAAAAAGAAAAAAAAGGTCCAGTAAAGGTTGTGGATAAAAGTAACCGGCTTTGGAGAATTGCCTGAATCCTTCCGGCGCTGTGAAAAAAAAAGACCAAAAAAAAGACCTGGTCGTCAACGCCTGCTCCTGTCCATGCCAAACGGCGTTTTCCTCTCAACTTTGGCATGCTCGCTGAGGAAAAGGCAGGTAAAGGTTGTGGATAAAAAGTAAACGCGCTGTGGAGAATTGCCCAAATCGTTCAGGCGCCGTGAAAAAAAGAAAGACGTAGTCGTCAACGTCTGGTCCCGTCAATGGCGAAGGGCGTTTTCTCTCAACTTTGGCATGCTCGCTGAGGAAAAGGCAGGTAAAGGTTGTGGATAAAAGTCCGAAGAACCTCGCTACAATTGCCAAAATCTTTCCGCTGCCATTCAAAAATGGACTACTCCTCCACACCTCCTCCCGTCCATGCCAAACGGCGTTTTCTCTCAACTTTGGCATGCTCGGAGAGAAAAAAAAGGCAGGTAAAGGTTGT
>NW_027468371.1:136166-138666 GCF_041734735.1 Babylonia areolata
TTGGCATGCTCGGAGAGAAAAAAAGGCAGGTAAAGGTTGTGGATAAAAAAGTCAAAAATTGCCAAAATACTTTCTGGGCCCTCAAAAAAAGGCCTACTCCTCAACGCCTGCTCCCGTCCATGCCGAACCGCGTTTTCTATCAACTTTGGCATGCTCGGAGAGAGAAAAAAGGAAAAAAAGAAAAAAAAGGTCCAGTAAAGGTTGTGGATAAAAGTAACCGGCTTTGGAGAATTGCCTGAATCCTTCCGGCGCTGTGAAAAAAAAAGACCAAAAAAAAGACCTGGTCGTCAACGCCTGCTCCTGTCCATGCCAAACGGCGTTTTCCTCTCAACTTTGGCATGCTCGCTGAGGAAAAGGCAGGTAAAGGTTGTGGATAAAAAGTAAACGCGCTGTGGAGAATTGCCCAAATCGTTCAGGCGCCGTGAAAAAAAGAAAGACGTAGTCGTCAACGTCTGGTCCCGTCAATGGCGAAGGGCGTTTTCTCTCAACTTTGGCATGCTCGCTGAGGAAAAGGCAGGTAAAGGTTGTGGATAAAAGTCCGAAGAACCTCGCTACAATTGCCAAAATCTTTCCGCTGCCATTCAAAAATGGACTACTCCTCCACACCTCCTCCCGTCCATGCCAAACGGCGTTTTCTCTCAACTTTGGCATGCTCGGAGAGAAAAAAAGGCAGGTAAAGGTTGTGGATAAAAAAGTCAAAAATTGCCAAAATACTTTCTGGGCCCTCAAAAAAAGGCCTACTCCTCAACGCCTGCTCCCGTCCATGCCGAACCGCGTTTTCTATCAACTTTGGCATGCTCGGAGAGAGAAAAAAGGAAAAAAAGAAAAAAAAGGTCCAGTAAAGGTTGTGGATAAAAGTAACCGGCTTTGGAGAATTGCCTGAATCCTTCCGGCGCTGTGAAAAAAAAAGACCAAAAAAAAGACCTGGTCGTCAACGCCTGCTCCTGTCCATGCCAAACGGCGTTTTCCTCTCAACTTTGGCATGCTCGCTGAGGAAAAGGCAGGTAAAGGTTGTGGATAAAAAGTAAACGCGCTGTGGAGAATTGCCCAAATCGTTCAGGCGCCGTGAAAAAAAGAAAGACGTAGTCGTCAACGTCTGGTCCCGTCAATGGCGAAGGGCGTTTTCTCTCAACTTTGGCATGCTCGCTGAGGAAAAGGCAGGTAAAGGTTGTGGATAAAAGTCCGAAGAACCTCGCTACAATTGCCAAAATCTTTCCGCTGCCATTCAAAAATGGACTACTCCTCCACACCTCCTCCCGTCCATGCCAAACGGCGTTTTCTCTCAACTTTGGCATGCTCGGAGAGAAAAAAAGGCAGGTAAAGGTTGTGGATAAAACTCCAAAACCTCGCTACAATTGCCAAAATACTTTCTGGGCCCTCAAAAAAAGGCCTACTCCTCAACGCCTGGTCCCCAGGCACGTGCTGGGGGGCCTCAACTCAGGCTCTGCCCAATGTGGATCAAGGTCCACCTTCGCAGCGCCTTATGCGACACCCTGGTTGTGGGGGACGCGGCGTGGCGTGGCGGATCGCTCCGGTCGGCGCACAGCCGGCAACGGTCGACCCGTCCGCCTGGCTTTACTGCCCCCGCGCTTCTGTCTTTTGCACTGGCAAGCTAGCGACCGCTCGGCGTGCGAGGCCCGAGTCGGGGGACGGGAGTCTCGGGAGCCCACCAGCTCCCCGCAGGCTACCCGCCCGGCTGCCGAGCTTCCCGCCTGCGCGTCCAAGTGTGAACGCGCACGGCCGCCTCGCCGGGCTTCCTTTGCCGGGGCTCGGCTTGTCGGCCGGCGTCTCACGGTCCGTAGAAGGTTCGGTGCGTTCGCTGACGACGGGTCGAGAGAAGCGTTTTCTCTCCTCCCTCACTGACGGTCGTTGGTGCTCCCCAGCCCCTTCGGCGTCCCAAAGCGTAACGCCTGCTTCATCTCGTCAAGGGCGCGCCCGTCTCTAACCGGGCGTCGTCCGGCACGTGGAAACGGGCGGGAGACGGTGTCGAGGAGGAAGAAAGGGTGGGGTCCGGTCCGGTCCGGTCTGGTCTCCTCCTCCTCCTTCTTCTTCTTGGCGCGCCTCCCGCCGAGACCGATGGATTCGTTGCACTCTCAGGCCCTGAATCTGTTGTCCGGTGGTTTCAGTTGATAGTGCTGCCGCGGACCGCCCACGGAAAGAGCTCAGCCCTCGTTTCTGTGAGCAGCGGTCCCAACTGGCGCTGCAACCGTCTCCCGGGGGCACGCAGAATACGGGTTGCATTCTGGTTGATCCTGCCAGTAGTCATATGCTTGTCTCAAAGATTAAGCCATGCATGTCTAAGTTCACACCCTCGTACGGTGAAACCGCGAATGGCTCATTAAATCAGTCGAGGTTCCTTAGATGATCCAAATTTACTTGGATAACTGTGGTAATTCTAGAGCTAATACATGCCGACCAGCTCCGACCCCTCGGGGAAAGAGCGCTTTTATTAGTTCAAAGCCAGTCGGGTTCTGCCCGTCCTTTGGTGACTCTGGATAAC
>NW_027468372.1:5000-10000 GCF_041734735.1 Babylonia areolata
GCCTTTTTTTGAGGGCCCAGAAAGTATTTTGGCAATTTTTTACTTTTTTATCCACAACCTTTACCTGCCTTTTTTTCTCTCCGAGCATGCCAAAGTTGAGAGAAAACGCCGTTTGGCATGGACGGGAGGAGGTGTGGAGGAGTAGTCCATTTTTGAATGGCAGCGGAAAGATTTTGGCAATTGTAGCGAGGTTCTTCGGACTTTTATCCACAACCTTTACCTGCCTTTTCCTCAGCGAGCATGCCAAAGTTGAGAGAAAACGCCCTTCGCCATTGACGGGACCAGACGTTGACGACTACGTCTTTCTTTTTTTCACGGCGCCTGAACGATTTGGGCAATTCTCCACAGCGCGTTTACTTTTTATCCACAACCTTTACCTGCCTTTTCCTCAGCGAGCATGCCAAAGTTGAGAGGAAAACGCCGTTTGGCATGGACAGGAGCAGGCGTTGACGACCAGGTCTTTTTTTTGGTCTTTTTTTTTTCACAGCGCCGGAAGGATTCAGGCAATTCTCCAAAGCCGGTTACTTTTATCCACAACCTTTACTGGACCTTTTTTTTCTTTTTTTCCTTTTTTCTCTCTCCGAGCATGCCAAAGTTGATAGAAAACGCGGTTCGGCATGGACGGGAGCAGGCGTTGAGGAGTAGGCCTTTTTTTGAGGGCCCAGAAAGTATTTTGGCAATTTTTTACTTTTTTATCCACAACCTTTACCTGCCTTTTTTTCTCTCCGAGCATGCCAAAGTTGAGAGAAAACGCCGTTTGGCATGGACGGGAGGAGGTGTGGAGGAGTAGTCCATTTTTGAATGGCAGCGGAAAGATTTTGGCAATTGTAGCGAGGTTCTTCGGACTTTTATCCACAACCTTTACCTGCCTTTTCCTCAGCGAGCATGCCAAAGTTGAGAGAAAACGCCCTTCGCCATTGACGGGACCAGACGTTGACGACTACGTCTTTCTTTTTTTCACGGCGCCTGAACGATTTGGGCAATTCTCCACAGCGCGTTACTTTTTATCCACAACCTTTACCTGCCTTTTCCTCAGCGAGCATGCCAAAGTTGAGAGGAAAACGCCGTTTGGCATGGACAGGAGCAGGCGTTGACGACCAGGTCTTTTTTTTGGTCTTTTTTTTTCACAGCGCCGGAAGGATTCAGGCAATTCTCCAAAGCCGGTTACTTTATCCACAACCTTTACTGGACCTTTTTTTTCTTTTTTTCCTTTTTTCTCTCTCCGAGCATGCCAAAGTTGATAGAAAACGCGGTTCGGCATGGACGGGAGCAGGCGTTGAGGAGTAGGCCTTTTTTTGAGGGCCCAGAAAGTATTTTGGCAATTTTTTTACTTTTTTATCCACAACCTTTACCTGCCTTTTTTTTCTCTCCGAGCATGCCAAAGTTGAGAGAAAACGCCGTTTGGCATGGACGGGAGGAGGTGTGGAGGAGTAGTCCATTTTTGAATGGCAGCGGAAAGATTTTGGCAATTGTAGCGAGGTTCTTCGGACTTTTATCCAAACCTTTACCTGCCTTTTCCTCAGCGAGCATGCCAAAGTTGAGAGAAAACGCCCTTCGCCATTGACGGGACCAGACGTTGACGACTACGTCTTTCTTTTTTTCACGGCGCCTGAACGATTTGGGCAATTCTCCACAGCGCGTTTACTTTTTATCCACAACCTTTACCTGCCTTTTCCTCAGCGAGCATGCCAAAGTTGAGAGGAAAACGCCGTTTGGCATGGACAGGAGCAGGCGTTGACGACCAGGTCTTTTTTTTGGTCTTTTTTTTTCACAGCGCCGGAAGGATTCAGGCAATTCTCCAAAGCCGGTTACTTTTATCCACAACCTTTACTGGACCTTTTTTTTCTTTTTTTCCTTTTTTCTCTCTCCGAGCATGCCAAAGTTGATAGAAAACGCGGTTCGGCATGGACGGGAGCAGGCGTTGAGGAGTAGGCCTTTTTTTGAGGGCCCAGAAAGTATTTTGGCAATTTTTTTACTTTTTTATCCACAACCTTTACCTGCCTTTTTTTCTCTCCGAGCATGCCAAAGTTGAGAGGAAAACGCCGTTTGGCATGGACGGGAGGAGGTGTGGAGGAGTAGTCCATTTTTGAATGGCAGCGGAAAGATTTTGGCAATTGTAGCGAGGTTCTTCGGACTTTTATCCACAACCTTTACCTGCCTTTTCCTCAGCGAGCATGCCAAAGTTGAGAGAAAACGCCCTTCGCCATTGACGGGACCAGACGTTGACGACTACGTCTTTCTTTTTTTCACGGCGCCTGAACGATTTGGGCAATTCTCCACAGCGCGTTTACTTTTTATCCACAACCTTTACCTGCCTTTTCCTCAGCGAGCATGCCAAAGTTGAGAGGAAAACGCCCTTCGCCATTGACGGGACATATGAATACAATAAAAGGAAACAAAATGATAAAGTATATGAATGTGGTAGTGTGGACTGAAGTTTGTCGTGTCTGTGTGTTGTTGTGTATTAATAACTCGTAGTCAAGTCAGTGAGTTGTGGGTGCAGTTATAAATCAGAAAGCCTGTACTTGTTATCCACAGCCTTTACCTTTTCTTTCCTTTCCTTTTTTTCTTCTTTCTGCAGTTGACAGAAACGCCCTTTGCCTGCCTGCCTGCCTGCCTGCCTGCCTGCCTACCTACCTTCTCGCCCAGACAGAATCCACCTCAAACGTTTTTATCCACAACCTTAACTTTTCTTCCAACATCATCCACAGCCCTCCCTTAACAAGTTTACGGGCATGCTTTTATCCACAGCCTTTCAGGGAGGGGGGGGAAATAAAAATAAAATTTTTTTTAAAAAACACGCACACCCACACCCCCCTGCCATGCCCTGCCGCCACACCACTCTCGCACATCGGCGGAGAGTCGAGGCGAGGCGAGGCGAGGCGAGGCGAGGCGAGGAGAGAGAGGTAAGGGGGATCGTGCGTGAGGAGGAGGAGGAGGAGCGCAGGAAAGATGCGTCCGTCTGCAAAAGAAAGCGGACAAATCTCCTGGTCCAAGGCTGAGTCTCAATAGATCGCAGTGAGGTGGCTGCTCTACTAAGTACGACACCCCGACCGAGAACTAGGTCGTCTACGAATGATTTGGCACCGCCACGTCGCATGGGGGGAATATCGTTGCGGTCCCCGCGCGCGCTGCTCGGCGCGTCGGCCAACGACCGAGTACTGTGGCTTCACCACCGCGGACGCCCTGCCGGGTCCGTCCGCGTGTATCGTTGCCCTCCCGACGCGGGCGGCACTGAGAGTATCGTCACAAATCCGGGCGGGATTCTGACTTAGAGGCGTTCAGTCATAATCCCTCAGATGGTAGCCTCGCACCATTGGCTTATCAGCCAAGCACGTAAACCAAATGTCTGAATCTGCGGTTCCTCTCGTACTGAGCAGAATTACCGTAGCAACGACTTGTCATCAGTAGGGTAAAAACTAACCTGTCTCACGACGGTCTAAACCCAGCTCACGTTCCCTATTAGTGGGTGAACAATCCAACGCTTGGCGAATTCTGCTTCGCAATGATAGGAAGAGCCGACATCGAAGGATCAAAAAGCAACGTCGCTATGAACGCTTGGCTGCCACAAGCCAGTTATCCCTGTGGTAACTTTTCTGACACCTCTTGCTTAAAACTCCTAAAGTCAAAAGGATCGATAGGCCACGCTTTCACGGTCTGTATTCGTACTGAAAATCAAAATCAAGCGAGCTTTTGCCCTTTTACTCTACGCGAGGTTTCCGTCCTCGCTGAGCTCGCCTTAGGACACCTGCGTTACCTTTTGACAGATGTACCGCCCCAGTCAAACTCCCCGCCTGACACGGTCTTCAGAGCGGATCGCCCTCGGCGGCGAGGTCGAGAGCTTAATTCCAGAAGCTAGGGGCTTGCGCTCCCGCTCTCCGCTCGACTGAATCAGTAAAGAAACGATATAAAAGTACTGGTATTTCAAGGTGGCTGGCGCTACCACCATTGCCACACCTCCCCTGTCTCTTTACAAAGTCGGACTGGAGTCAAGCTCAACAGGGTCTTCTTTCCCCACTGATTCCGCCAAGCCCGTTCCCTTGGCTGTGGTTTCGCTAGATAGTAGATAGGGACAGTGGGGAAACTCGTTAATCCCATTCATGCGCGTCACTAATTAGATGACGAGGCCATTTGGCTACCTTAAGAGAGTCATAGTTTACTCCCGCCGTTTACCCGCGCTCTGATTGAATTTCTTCACTTTGACATTCAGAGCATGGGCAGAAATCACATTGCGTCCAACACCGAGTGATGGCCATCGCAATGCTTTGTTATAATTAGACAGTCGGATTCCCCTGGTCCGTACCAGTTCTGAGTCGACTGTTGAATGCCAGCCGACGCGACCGACCGAAAGCCGACGCAATAGCTGAGGCGGTCCACGGGAAGGTTGAACCGGCGATCCGAACTCGGCCCACGCACCCCCTGTGAAGGAGGGGAAGGCCTCGCCCAGCCCGCGGCCGTCCCGAAACCCGCATTCACACTCCAGCCCGACTGACCCAGTCCTCAGAGCCAATCCTTTCCCGAAGTTACGGATCCAATTTGCCGACTTCCCTTACCTACATTGTCTATCGACTAGAGGCTGTGCACCTTGGAGACTGCTGCGGATATGGGTACGGCCTGGCACGAGAATCACACCGTCTCCGTGGGATTTTCAAGGGCCGACCGAGACGCAACCGGACACCGCAAGAGCCGCGGTGCTTTTACGGGAACCCCGTGTCCCTATCTCGGGCAAGCCGATTCAGGGAGCGAGTCCCTTACCAAAGAAAAGAGAACTCTTCCCGGGGTCTCGGCCGACGTCTCCCACTTCGTTTGCGTTGCCGCACATGGCCCCAGAGGACCAATCTCCGTGTCCAGGTTCGGGAATATTAACCCGATTCCTTTCGAATCCAACGAGAGCACACAATGACAATGACTTGATCAACAGTGCTTCGATTCAGAACGGACTTCTCCTATCTCTTAGGACCGACTGACCCATGTTCAACTGCTGTTCAATGGAACCCTTC
>NW_027468372.1:25000-27500 GCF_041734735.1 Babylonia areolata
AGAAGCGCGGGGGCAGTAAAGCCAGGCGGACGGGTCGACCGTTGCCGGCTGTGCGCCGACCGGAGCGATCCGCCACGCCACGCCGCGTCCCCCACAACCAGGGTGTCGCATAAGGCGCTGCGAAGGTGGACCTTGATCCACATTGGGCAGAGCCTGAGTTGAGGCCCCCCAGCACGTGCCTGGGGACCAGGCGTTGAGGAGTAGGCCTTTTTTTGAGGGCCCAGAAAGTATTTTGGCAATTGTAGCGAGGTTTTGGAGTTTTATCCACAACCTTTACCTGCCTTTTTTTCTCTCCGAGCATGCCAAAGTTGAGAGAAAACGCCGTTTGGCATGGACAGGCGTTGACGACCAGGTCTTTTTTTTGGTCTTTTTTTCACAGCGCCGGAAGGATTTTAAAGCCGGTTACTTTTATCCACAACCTTTACTGACCTTTTTTTTCTTTTTTTCCTTTTTTCTCTCTCCGAGCATGCCAAAGTTGATAGAAAACGCGGTTCGGCATGGACGGGAGCAGGCGTTGAGGAGTAGGCCTTTTTTTGAGGGCCCAGAAAGTATTTTGGCAATTTTTTACTTTTTTATCCACAACCTTTACCTGCCTTTTTTTCTCTCCGAGCATGCCAAAGTTGAGAGAAAACGCCGTTTGGCATGGACGGGAGGAGGTGTGGAGGAGTAGTCCATTTTTGAATGGCAGCGGAAAGATTTTGGCAATTGTAGCGAGGTTCTTCGGACTTTTATCCACAACCTTTACCTGCCTTTTCCTCAGCGAGCATGCCAAAGTTGAGAGAAAACGCCCTTCGCCATTGACGGGACCAGACGTTGACGACTACGTCTTTCTTTTTTTCACGGCGCCTGAACGATTTGGGCAATTCTCCACAGCGCGTTTACTTTTTATCCACAACCTTTACCTGCCTTTTCCTCAGCGAGCATGCCAAAGTTGAGAGGAAAACGCCGTTTGGCATGGACAGGAGCAGGCGTTGACGACCAGGTCTTTTTTTTGGTCTTTTTTTTTCACAGCGCCGGAAGGATTCAGGCAATTCTCCAAAGCCGGTTACTTTTATCCACAACCTTTACTGGACCTTTTTTTTCTTTTTTTCCTTTTTTCTCTCTCCGAGCATGCCAAAGTTGATAGAAAACGCGGTTCGGCATGGACGGGAGCAGGCGTTGAGGAGTAGGCCTTTTTTTGAGGGCCCAGAAAGTATTTTGGCAATTTTTTACTTTTTTATCCACAACCTTTACCTGCCTTTTTTTCTCTCCGAGCATGCCAAAGTTGAGAGAAAACGCCGTTTGGCATGGACGGGAGGAGGTGTGGAGGAGTAGTCCATTTTTGAATGGCAGCGGAAAGATTTTGGCAATTGTAGCGAGGTTCTTCGGACTTTTATCCACAACCTTTACCTGCCTTTTCCTCAGCGAGCATGCCAAAGTTGAGAGAAAACGCCCTTCGCCATTGACGGGACCAGACGTTGACGACTACGTCTTTCTTTTTTTCACGGCGCCTGAACGATTTGGGCAATTCTCCACAGCGCGTTTACTTTTTATCCACAACCTTTACCTGCCTTTTCCTCAGCGAGCATGCCAAAGTTGAGAGGAAAACGCCGTTTGGCATGGACAGGAGCAGGCGTTGACGACCAGGTCTTTTTTTTGGTCTTTTTTTTTCACAGCGCCGGAAGGATTCAGGCAATTCTCCAAAGCCGGTTACTTTTATCCACAACCTTTACTGGACCTTTTTTTTCTTTTTTTCCTTTTTTCTCTCTCCGAGCATGCCAAAGTTGATAGAAAACGCGGTTCGGCATGGACGGGAGCAGGCGTTGAGGAGTAGGCCTTTTTTTGAGGGCCCAGAAAGTATTTTGGCAATTTTTTACTTTTTTATCCACAACCTTTACCTGCCTTTTTTTCTCTCCGAGCATGCCAAAGTTGAGAGAAAACGCCGTTTGGCATGGACGGGAGGAGGTGTGGAGGAGTAGTCCATTTTTGAATGGCAGCGGAAAGATTTTGGCAATTGTAGCGAGGTTCTTCGGACTTTTATCCACAACCTTTACCTGCCTTTTCCTCAGCGAGCATGCCAAAGTTGAGAGAAAACGCCCTTCGCCATTGACGGGACCAGACGTTGACGACTACGTCTTTCTTTTTTTCACGGCGCCTGAACGATTTGGGCAATTCTCCACAGCGCGTTTACTTTTTATCCACAACCTTTACCTGCCTTTTCCTCAGCGAGCATGCCAAAGTTGAGAGGAAAACGCCGTTTGGCATGGACAGGAGCAGGCGTTGACGACCAGGTCTTTTTTTTGGTCTTTTTTTTTCACAGCGCCGGAAGGATTCAGGCAATTCTCCAAAGCCGGTTACTTTTATCCACAACCTTTACTGGACCTTTTTTTTCTTTTTTTCCTTTTTTCTCTCTCCGAGCATGCCAAAGTTGATAGAAAACGCGGTTCGGCATGGACGGGAGCAGGCGTTGAGGAGTAGGCCTTTTTTTGAGGGCCCAGAAAGTATTTTGGCAATTTTTTAC
>NW_027468372.1:47500-50000 GCF_041734735.1 Babylonia areolata
AACCAGGGTGTCGCATAAGGCGCTGCGAAGGTGGACCTTGATCCACATTGGGCAGAGCCTGAGTTGAGGCCCCCCAGCACGTGCCTGGGGACCAGGCGTTGAGGAGTAGGCCTTTTTTTGAGGGCCCAGAAAGTATTTTGGCAATTGTAGCGAGGTTTTGGAGTTTTATCCACAACCTTTACCTGCCTTTTTTTCTCTCCGAGCATGCCAAAGTTGAGAGAAAACGCCGTTTGGCATGGACAGGAGCAGGCGTTGACGACCAGGTCTTTTTTTTGGTCTTTTTTTTTCACAGCGCCGAAGGATTCAGGCAATTCTCCAAAGCCGGTTACTTTTATCCACAACCTTTACTGGACCTTTTTTTTCTTTTTTTCCTTTTTTCTCTCTCCGAGCATGCCAAAGTTGATAGAAAACGCGGTTCGGCATGGACGGGAGCAGGCGTTGAGGAGTAGGCCTTTTTTTGAGGGCCCAGAAAGTATTTTGGCAATTTTTTACTTTTTTATCCACAACCTTTACCTGCCTTTTTTTCTCTCCGAGCATGCCAAAGTTGAGAGAAAACGCCGTTTGGCATGGACGGGAGGAGGTGTGGAGGAGTAGTCCATTTTTGAATGGCAGCGGAAAGATTTTGGCAATTGTAGCGAGGTTCTTCGGACTTTTATCCACAACCTTTACCTGCCTTTTCCTCAGCGAGCATGCCAAAGTTGAGAGAAAACGCCCTTCGCCATTGACGGGACCAGACGTTGACGACTACGTCTTTCTTTTTTTCACGGCGCCTGAACGATTTGGGCAATTCTCCACAGCGCGTTTACTTTTTATCCACAACCTTTACCTGCCTTTTCCTCAGCGAGCATGCCAAAGTTGAGAGGAAAACGCCGTTTGGCATGGACAGGAGCAGGCGTTGACGACCAGGTCTTTTTTTTGGTCTTTTTTTTTCACAGCGCCGGAAGGATTCAGGCAATTCTCCAAAGCCGGTTACTTTTATCCACAACCTTTACTGGACCTTTTTTTTCTTTTTTTCCTTTTTTCTCTCTCCGAGCATGCCAAAGTTGATAGAAAACGCGGTTCGGCATGGACGGGAGCAGGCGTTGAGGAGTAGGCCTTTTTTTGAGGGCCCAGAAAGTATTTTGGCAATTTTTTACTTTTTTATCCACAACCTTTACCTGCCTTTTTTTCTCTCCGAGCATGCCAAAGTTGAGAGAAAACGCCGTTTGGCATGGACGGGAGGAGGTGTGGAGGAGTAGTCCATTTTTGAATGGCAGCGGAAAGATTTTGGCAATTGTAGCGAGGTTCTTCGGACTTTTATCCACAACCTTTACCTGCCTTTTCCTCAGCGAGCATGCCAAAGTTGAGAGAAAACGCCCTTCGCCATTGACGGGACCAGACGTTGACGACTACGTCTTTCTTTTTTTCACGGCGCCTGAACGATTTGGGCAATTCTCCACAGCGCGTTTACTTTTTATCCACAACCTTTACCTGCCTTTTCCTCAGCGAGCATGCCAAAGTTGAGAGGAAAACGCCGTTTGGCATGGACAGGAGCAGGCGTTGACGACCAGGTCTTTTTTTTGGTCTTTTTTTTTCACAGCGCCGGAAGGATTCAGGCAATTCTCCAAAGCCGGTTACTTTTATCCACAACCTTTACTGGACCTTTTTTTTCTTTTTTTCCTTTTTTCTCTCTCCGAGCATGCCAAAGTTGATAGAAAACGCGGTTCGGCATGGACGGGAGCAGGCGTTGAGGAGTAGGCCTTTTTTTGAGGGCCCAGAAAGTATTTTGGCAATTTTTTACTTTTTTATCCACAACCTTTACCTGCCTTTTTTTCTCTCCGAGCATGCCAAAGTTGAGAGAAAACGCCGTTTGGCATGGACGGGAGGAGGTGTGGAGGAGTAGTCCATTTTTGAATGGCAGCGGAAAGATTTTGGCAATTGTAGCGAGGTTCTTCGGACTTTTATCCACAACCTTTACCTGCCTTTTCCTCAGCGAGCATGCCAAAGTTGAGAGAAAACGCCCTTCGCCATTGACGGGACCAGACGTTGACGACTACGTCTTTCTTTTTTTCACGGCGCCTGAACGATTTGGGCAATTCTCCACAGCGCGTTTACTTTTTATCCACAACCTTTACCTGCCTTTTCCTCAGCGAGCATGCCAAAGTTGAGAGGAAAACGCCGTTTGGCATGGACAGGAGCAGGCGTTGACGACCAGGTCTTTTTTTTGGTCTTTTTTTTTCACAGCGCCGGAAGGATTCAGGCAATTCTCCAAAGCCGGTTACTTTTATCCACAACCTTTACTGGACCTTTTTTTTCTTTTTTTCCTTTTTTCTCTCTCCGAGCATGCCAAAGTTGATAGAAAACGCGGTTCGGCATGGACGGGAGCAGGCGTTGAGGAGTAGGCCTTTTTTTGAGGCCCAGAAAGTATTTTGGCAATTTTTTACTTTTTTATCCACAACCTTTACCTGCCTTTTTTTCTCTCCGAGCATGCCAAAGTTGAGAGAAAACGCCGTTTGGCATG
>NW_027468372.1:60000-62500 GCF_041734735.1 Babylonia areolata
TGCCTTTTCCTCAGCGAGCATGCCAAAGTTGAGAGAAAACGCCCTTCGCCATTGACGGGACCAGACGTTGACGACTACGTCTTTCTTTTTTTCACGGCGCCTGAACGATTTGGGCAATTCTCCACAGCGCGTTTACTTTTTATCCACAACCTTTACCTGCCTTTTCCTCAGCGAGCATGCCAAAGTTGAGAGGAAAACGCCGTTTGGCATGGACAGGAGCAGGCGTTGACGACCAGGTCTTTTTTTTGGTCTTTTTTTTTCACAGCGCCGGAAGGATTCAGGCAATTCTCCAAAGCCGGTTACTTTTATCCACAACCTTTACTGGACCTTTTTTTTCTTTTTTTCCTTTTTTCTCTCTCCGAGCATGCCAAAGTTGATAGAAAACGCGGTTCGGCATGGACGGGAGCAGGCGTTGAGGAGTAGGCCTTTTTTTGAGGGCCCAGAAAGTATTTTGGCAATTTTTTACTTTTTTATCCACAACCTTTACCTGCCTTTTTTTCTCTCCGAGCATGCCAAAGTTGAGAGAAAACGCCGTTTGGCATGGACGGGAGGAGGTGTGGAGGAGTAGTCCATTTTTGAATGGCAGCGGAAAGATTTTGGCAATTGTAGCGAGGTTCTTCGGACTTTTATCCACAACCTTTACCTGCCTTTTCCTCAGCGAGCATGCCAAAGTTGAGAGAAAACGCCCTTCGCCATTGACGGGACCAGACGTTGACGACTACGTCTTTCTTTTTTTCACGGCGCCTGAACGATTTGGGCAATTCTCCACAGCGCGTTTACTTTTTATCCACAACCTTTACCTGCCTTTTCCTCAGCGAGCATGCCAAAGTTGAGAGGAAAACGCCGTTTGGCATGGACAGGAGCAGGCGTTGACGACCAGGTCTTTTTTTTGGTCTTTTTTTTTCACAGCGCCGGAAGGATTCAGGCAATTCTCCAAAGCCGGTTACTTTTATCCACAACCTTTACTGGACCTTTTTTTTCTTTTTTTCCTTTTTTCTCTCTCCGAGCATGCCAAAGTTGATAGAAAACGCGGTTCGGCATGGACGGGAGCAGGCGTTGAGGAGTAGGCCTTTTTTTGAGGGCCCAGAAAGTATTTTGGCAATTTTTTACTTTTTTATCCACAACCTTTACCTGCCTTTTTTTCTCTCCGAGCATGCCAAAGTTGAGAGAAAACGCCGTTTGGCATGGACGGGAGGAGGTGTGGAGGAGTAGTCCATTTTTGAATGGCAGCGGAAAGATTTTGGCAATTGTAGCGAGGTTCTTCGGACTTTTATCCACAACCTTTACCTGCCTTTTCCTCAGCGAGCATGCCAAAGTTGAGAGAAAACGCCCTTCGCCATTGACGGGACCAGACGTTGACGACTACGTCTTTCTTTTTTTCACGGCGCCTGAACGATTTGGGCAATTCTCCACAGCGCGTTTACTTTTTATCCACAACCTTTACCTGCCTTTTCCTCAGCGAGCATGCCAAAGTTGAGAGGAAAACGCCGTTTGGCATGGACAGGAGCAGGCGTTGACGACCAGGTCTTTTTTTTGGTCTTTTTTTTTCACAGCGCCGGAAGGATTCAGGCAATTCTCCAAAGCCGGTTACTTTTATCCACAACCTTTACTGGACCTTTTTTTTCTTTTTTTCCTTTTTTCTCTCTCCGAGCATGCCAAAGTTGATAGAAAACGCGGTTCGGCATGGACGGGAGCAGGCGTTGAGGAGTAGGCCTTTTTTTGAGGGCCCAGAAAGTATTTTGGCAATTTTTTACTTTTTTATCCACAACCTTTACCTGCCTTTTTTTCTCTCCGAGCATGCCAAAGTTGAGAGAAAACGCCGTTTGGCATGGACGGGAGGAGGTGTGGAGGAGTAGTCCATTTTTGAATGGCAGCGGAAAGATTTTGGCAATTGTAGCGAGGTTCTTCGGACTTTTATCCACAACCTTTACCTGCCTTTTCCTCAGCGAGCATGCCAAAGTTGAGAGAAAACGCCCTTCGCCATTGACGGGACCAGACGTTGACGACTACGTCTTTCTTTTTTTCACGGCGCCTGAACGATTTGGGCAATTCTCCACAGCGCGTTTACTTTTTATCCACAACCTTTACCTGCCTTTTCCTCAGCGAGCATGCCAAAGTTGAGAGGAAAACGCCGTTTGGCATGGACAGGAGCAGGCGTTGACGACCAGGTCTTTTTTTTGGTCTTTTTTTTTCACAGCGCCGGAAGGATTCAGGCAATTCTCCAAAGCCGGTTACTTTTATCCACAACCTTTACTGGACCTTTTTTTTCTTTTTTTCCTTTTTTCTCTCTCCGAGCATGCCAAAGTTGATAGAAAACGCGGTTCGGCATGGACGGGAGCAGGCGTTGAGGAGTAGGCCTTTTTTTGAGGGCCCAGAAAGTATTTTGGCAATTTTTTACTTTTTTATCCACAACCTTTACCTGCCTTTTTTTCTCTCCGAGCATGCCAAAGTTGAGAGAAAACGCCGTTTGGCATGGACGGGAGGAGGTGTGGAGGAGTAG
>NW_027468372.1:70000-72500 GCF_041734735.1 Babylonia areolata
AGAAGGAGGAGGAGGAGACCAGACCGGACCGGACCGGACCCCACCCTTTCTTCCTCCTCGACACCGTCTCCCGCCCGTTTCCACGTGCCGGACGACGCCCGGTTAGAGACGGGCGCGCCCTTGACGAGATGAAGCAGGCGTTACGCTTTGGGACGCCGAAGGGGCTGGGGAGCACCAACGACCGTCAGTGAGGGAGGAGAGAAAACGCTTCTCTCGACCCGTCGTCAGCGAACGCACCGAACCTTCTACGGACCGTGAGACGCCGGCCGACAAGCCGAGCCCCGGCAAAGGAAGCCCGGCGAGGCGGCCGTGCGCGTTCACACTTGGACGCGCAGGCGGGAAGCTCGGCAGCCGGGCGGGTAGCCTGCGGGGAGCTGGTGGGCTCCCGAGACTCCCGTCCCCCGACTCGGGCCTCGCACGCCGAGCGGTCGCTAGCTTGCCAGTGCAAAAGACAGAAGCGCGGGGGCAGTAAAGCCAGGCGGACGGGTCGACCGTTGCCGGCTGTGCGCCGACCGGAGCGATCCGCCACGCCACGCCGCGTCCCCCACAACCAGGGTGTCGCATAAGGCGCTGCGAAGGTGGACCTTGATCCACATTGGGCAGAGCCTGAGTTGAGGCCCCCCAGCACGTGCCTGGGGACCAGGCGTTGAGGAGTAGGCCTTTTTTTGAGGGCCCAGAAAGTATTTTGGCAATTGTAGCGAGGTTTGGAGTTTTATCCACAACCTTTACCTGCCTTTTTTTCTCTCTCCGAGCATGCCAAAGTTGATAGAAAACGCCGTTTGGCATGGACAGGAGCAGGCGTTGAGGAGTAGGTCTTTTTTTGACAGCCCGAAAGGATTCAGGCAATTCTCCACTTTTTTATCCACAACCTTTACTGCCTTTTTTTTCTTTTTTTCCTTTTTTCTCTCTCCGAGCATGCCAAAGTTGATAGAAAACGCGGTTCGGCATGGACGGGAGCAGGCGTTGAGGAGTAGGCCTTTTTTTGAGGGCCCAGAAAGTATTTTGGCAATTTTTTACTTTTTTATCCACAACCTTTACCTGCCTTTTTTTCTCTCCGAGCATGCCAAAGTTGAGAGAAAACGCCGTTTGGCATGGACGGGAGGAGGTGTGGAGGAGTAGTCCATTTTTGAATGGCAGCGGAAAGATTTTGGCAATTGTAGCGAGGTTCTTCGGACTTTTATCCACAACCTTTACCTGCCTTTTCCTCAGCGAGCATGCCAAAGTTGAGAGAAAACGCCCTTCGCCATTGACGGGACCAGACGTTGACGACTACGTCTTTCTTTTTTTCACGGCGCCTGAACGATTTGGGCAATTCTCCACAGCGCGTTTACTTTTTATCCACAACCTTTACCTGCCTTTTCCTCAGCGAGCATGCCAAAGTTGAGAGGAAAACGCCGTTTGGCATGGACAGGAGCAGGCGTTGACGACCAGGTCTTTTTTTTGGTCTTTTTTTTTCACAGCGCCGGAAGGATTCAGGCAATTCTCCAAAGCCGGTTACTTTTATCCACAACCTTTACTGGACCTTTTTTTTCTTTTTTTCCTTTTTTCTCTCTCCGAGCATGCCAAAGTTGATAGAAAACGCGGTTCGGCATGGACGGGAGCAGGCGTTGAGGAGTAGGCCTTTTTTTGAGGGCCCAGAAAGTATTTTGGCAATTTTTTACTTTTTTATCCACAACCTTTACCTGCCTTTTTTTCTCTCCGAGCATGCCAAAGTTGAGAGAAAACGCCGTTTGGCATGGACGGGAGGAGGTGTGGAGGAGTAGTCCATTTTTGAATGGCAGCGGAAAGATTTTGGCAATTGTAGCGAGGTTCTTCGGACTTTTATCCACAACCTTTACCTGCCTTTTCCTCAGCGAGCATGCCAAAGTTGAGAGAAAACGCCCTTCGCCATTGACGGGACCAGACGTTGACGACTACGTCTTTCTTTTTTTCACGGCGCCTGAACGATTTGGGCAATTCTCCACAGCGCGTTTACTTTTTATCCACAACCTTTACCTGCCTTTTCCTCAGCGAGCATGCCAAAGTTGAGAGGAAAACGCCGTTTGGCATGGACAGGAGCAGGCGTTGACGACCAGGTCTTTTTTTTGGTCTTTTTTTTCACAGCGCCGGAAGGATTCAGGCAATTCTCCAAAGCCGGTTACTTTTATCCACAACCTTTACTGGACCTTTTTTTCTTTTTTTTCCTTTTTTCTCTCTCCGAGCATGCCAAAGTTGATAGAAAACGCGTTCGGCATGGACGGGAGCAGGCGTTGAGGAGTAGGCCTTTTTTTGAGGGCCCAGAAAGTATTTTGGCAATTTTTTACTTTTTTATCCACAACCTTTACCTGCCTTTTTTTCTCTCCGAGCATGCCAAAGTTGAGAGAAAACGCCGTTTGGCATGGACGGGAGGAGGTGTGGAGGAGTAGTCCATTTTTGAATGGCAGCGGAAAGATTTTGGCAATTGTAGCGAGGTTCTTCGGACTTTTATCCACAACCTTTACCTGCCTTTTCCTCAGCGAGC
>NW_027468372.1:82500-85000 GCF_041734735.1 Babylonia areolata
TTACCTGCCTTTTCCTCAGCGAGCATGCCAAAGTTGAGAGGAAAACGCCGTTTGGCATGGACAGGAGCAGGCGTTGACGACCAGGTCTTTTTTTTGGTCTTTTTTTTTCACAGCGCCGGAAGGATTCAGGCAATTCTCCAAAGCCGGTTACTTTTATCCACAACCTTTACTGGACCTTTTTTTTCTTTTTTTCCTTTTTTCTCTCTCCGAGCATGCCAAAGTTGATAGAAAACGCGGTTCGGCATGGACGGGAGCAGGCGTTGAGGAGTAGGCCTTTTTTTGAGGGCCCAGAAAGTATTTTGGCAATTTTTTACTTTTTTATCCACAACCTTTACCTGCCTTTTTTTCTCTCCGAGCATGCCAAAGTTGAGAGAAAACGCCGTTTGGCATGGACGGGAGGAGGTGTGGAGGAGTAGTCCATTTTTGAATGGCAGCGGAAAGATTTTGGCAATTGTAGCGAGGTTCTTCGGACTTTTATCCACAACCTTTACCTGCCTTTTCCTCAGCGAGCATGCCAAAGTTGAGAGAAAACGCCCTTCGCCATTGACGGGACCAGACGTTGACGACTACGTCTTTCTTTTTTTCACGGCGCCTGAACGATTTGGGCAATTCTCCACAGCGCGTTTACTTTTTATCCACAACCTTTACCTGCCTTTTCCTCAGCGAGCATGCCAAAGTTGAGAGGAAAACGCCGTTTGGCATGGACAGGAGCAGGCGTTGACGACCAGGTCTTTTTTTTGGTCTTTTTTTTTCACAGCGCCGGAAGGATTCAGGCAATTCTCCAAAGCCGGTTACTTTTATCCACAACCTTTACTGGACCTTTTTTTTCTTTTTTTCCTTTTTTCTCTCTCCGAGCATGCCAAAGTTGATAGAAAACGCGGTTCGGCATGGACGGGAGCAGGCGTTGAGGAGTAGGCCTTTTTTTGAGGGCCCAGAAAGTATTTTGGCAATTTTTTACTTTTTTATCCACAACCTTTACCTGCCTTTTTTTCTCTCCGAGCATGCCAAAGTTGAGAGAAAACGCCGTTTGGCATGGACGGGAGGAGGTGTGGAGGAGTAGTCCATTTTTGAATGGCAGCGGAAAGATTTTGGCAATTGTAGCGAGGTTCTTCGGACTTTTATCCACAACCTTTACCTGCCTTTTCCTCAGCGAGCATGCCAAAGTTGAGAGAAAACGCCCTTCGCCATTGACGGGACCAGACGTTGACGACTACGTCTTTCTTTTTTTCACGGCGCCTGAACGATTTGGGCAATTCTCCACAGCGCGTTTACTTTTTATCCACAACCTTTACCTGCCTTTTCCTCAGCGAGCATGCCAAAGTTGAGAGGAAAACGCCGTTTGGCATGGACAGGAGCAGGCGTTGACGACCAGGTCTTTTTTTTGGTCTTTTTTTTTCACAGCGCCGGAAGGATTCAGGCAATTCTCCAAAGCCGGTTACTTTTATCCACAACCTTTACTGGACCTTTTTTTTCTTTTTTTCCTTTTTTCTCTCTCCGAGCATGCCAAAGTTGATAGAAAACGCGGTTCGGCATGGACGGGAGCAGGCGTTGAGGAGTAGGCCTTTTTTTGAGGGCCCAGAAAGTATTTTGGCAATTTTTTACTTTTTTATCCACAACCTTTACCTGCCTTTTTTTCTCTCCGAGCATGCCAAAGTTGAGAGAAAACGCCGTTTGGCATGGACGGGAGGAGGTGTGGAGGAGTAGTCCATTTTTGAATGGCAGCGGAAAGATTTTGGCAATTGTAGCGAGGTTCTTCGGACTTTTATCCACAACCTTTACCTGCCTTTTCCTCAGCGAGCATGCCAAAGTTGAGAGAAAACGCCCTTCGCCATTGACGGGACCAGACGTTGACGACTACGTCTTTCTTTTTTTCACGGCGCCTGAACGATTTGGGCAATTCTCCACAGCGCGTTTACTTTTTATCCACAACCTTTACCTGCCTTTTCCTCAGCGAGCATGCCAAAGTTGAGAGGAAAACGCCGTTTGGCATGGACAGGAGCAGGCGTTGACGACCAGGTCTTTTTTTTGGTCTTTTTTTTTCACAGCGCCGGAAGGATTCAGGCAATTCTCCAAAGCCGGTTACTTTTATCCACAACCTTTACTGGACCTTTTTTTTCTTTTTTTCCTTTTTTCTCTCTCCGAGCATGCCAAAGTTGATAGAAAACGCGGTTCGGCATGGACGGGAGCAGGCGTTGAGGAGTAGGCCTTTTTTTGAGGGCCCAGAAAGTATTTTGGCAATTTTTTACTTTTTTATCCACAACCTTTACCTGCCTTTTTTTCTCTCCGAGCATGCCAAAGTTGAGAGAAAACGCCGTTTGGCATGGACGGGAGGAGGTGTGGAGGAGTAGTCCATTTTTGAATGGCAGCGGAAAGATTTTGGCAATTGTAGCGAGGTTCTTCGGACTTTTATCCACAACCTTTACCTGCCTTTTCCTCAGCGAGCATGCCAAAGTTGAGAGAAAACGCCCTTCGCCATTGACGGGACCAGACGTTGACGACT
>NW_027468372.1:97500-100000 GCF_041734735.1 Babylonia areolata
CGAACCTTCTACGGACCGTGAGACGCCGGCCAACAAGCCGAGCCCCGGCAAAGGAAGCCCGGCGAGGCGGCCGTGCGCGTTCACACTTGGACGCGCAGGCGGGAAGCTCGGCAGCCGGGCGGGTAGCCTGCGGGAGCTGGTGGGCTCCCGAGACTCCCGTCCCCCGACTCGGGCCTCGCACGCCGAGCGGTCGCTAGCTTGCCAGTGCAAAAGACAGAAGCGCGGGGGCAGTAAAGCCAGGCGGACGGGTCGACCGTTGCCGGCTGTGCGCCGACCGGAGCGATCCGCCACGCCACGCCGCGTCCCCCACAACCAGGGTGTCGCATAAGGCGCTGCGAAGGTGGACCTTGATCCACATTGGGCAGAGCCTGAGTTGAGGCCCCCAGCACGTGCCTGGGGACCAGGCGTTGAGGAGTAGGCCTTTTTTTGAGGGCCCAGAAAGTATTTTGGCAATTGTAGCGAGGTTTTGGAGTTTTATCCACAACCTTTACCTGCCTTTTTTTCTCTCCGAGCATGCCAAAGTTGAGAGAAAACGCCGTTTGGCATGGACGGGAGGAGGTGTGGAGGAGTAGTCCATTTTTGAATGGCAGCGGAAAGATTTTGGCAATTGTAGCGAGGTTCTTCGGACTTTTATCCACAACCTTTACCTGCCTTTTCCTCAGCGAGCATGCCAAAGTTGAGAGAAAACGCCCTTCGCCATTGACGGGACCAGACGTTGACGACTACGTCTTTCTTTTTTTCACGGCGCCTGAACGATTTGGGCAATTCTCCACAGCGCGTTTACTTTTTATCCACAACCTTTACCTGCCTTTTCCTCAGCGAGCATGCCAAAGTTGAGAGGAAAACGCCGTTTGGCATGGACAGGAGCAGGCGTTGACGACCAGGTCTTTTTTTTGGTCTTTTTTTTTCACAGCGCCGGAAGGATTCAGGCAATTCTCCAAAGCCGGTTACTTTTATCCACAACCTTTACTGGACCTTTTTTTTCTTTTTTTCCTTTTTTCTCTCTCCGAGCATGCCAAAGTTGATAGAAAACGCGGTTCGGCATGGACGGGAGCAGGCGTTGAGGAGTAGGCCTTTTTTTGAGGGCCCAGAAAGTATTTTGGCAATTTTTTACTTTTTTATCCACAACCTTTACCTGCCTTTTTTCTCTCCGAGCATGCCAAAGTTGAGAGAAAACGCCGTTTGGCATGGACGGGAGGAGGTGTGGAGGAGTAGTCCATTTTTGAATGGCAGCGGAAAGATTTTGGCAATTGTAGCGAGGTTCTTCGGACTTTTATCCACAACCTTTACCTGCCTTTTCCTCAGCGAGCATGCCAAAGTTGAGAGAAAACGCCCTTCGCCATTGACGGGACCAGACGTTGACGACTACGTCTTTCTTTTTTTCACGGCGCCTGAACGATTTGGGCAATTCTCCACAGCGCGTTTACTTTTTATCCACAACCTTTACCTGCCTTTTCCTCAGCGAGCATGCCAAAGTTGAGAGGAAAACGCCGTTTGGCATGGACAGGAGCAGGCGTTGACGACCAGGTCTTTTTTTTGGTCTTTTTTTTTCACAGCGCCGGAAGGATTCAGGCAATTCTCCAAAGCCGGTTACTTTTATCCACAACCTTTACTGGACCTTTTTTTTCTTTTTTTCCTTTTTTCTCTCTCCGAGCATGCCAAAGTTGATAGAAAACGCGGTTCGGCATGGACGGGAGCAGGCGTTGAGGAGTAGGCCTTTTTTTGAGGGCCCAGAAAGTATTTTGGCAATTTTTTACTTTTTTATCCACAACCTTTACCTGCCTTTTTTTCTCTCCGAGCATGCCAAAGTTGAGAGAAAACGCCGTTTGGCATGGACGGGAGGAGGTGTGGAGGAGTAGTCCATTTTTGAATGGCAGCGGAAAGATTTTGGCAATTGTAGCGAGGTTCTTCGGACTTTTATCCACAACCTTTACCTGCCTTTTCCTCAGCGAGCATGCCAAAGTTGAGAGAAAACGCCCTTCGCCATTGACGGGACCAGACGTTGACGACTACGTCTTTCTTTTTTTCACGGCGCCTGAACGATTTGGGCAATTCTCCACAGCGCGTTTACTTTTTATCCACAACCTTTACCTGCCTTTTCCTCAGCGAGCATGCCAAAGTTGAGAGGAAAACGCCGTTTGGCATGGACAGGAGCAGGCGTTGACGACCAGGTCTTTTTTTTGGTCTTTTTTTTTCACAGCGCCGGAAGGATTCAGGCAATTCTCCAAAGCCGGTTACTTTTATCCACAACCTTTACTGGACCTTTTTTTTCTTTTTTTCCTTTTTTCTCTCTCCGAGCATGCCAAAGTTGATAGAAAACGCGGTTCGGCATGGACGGGAGCAGGCGTTGAGGAGTAGGCCTTTTTTTGAGGGCCCAGAAAGTATTTTGGCAATTTTTTACTTTTTTATCCACAACCTTTACCTGCCTTTTTTTCTCTCCGAGCATGCCAAAGTTGAGAGAAAACGCCGTTTGGCATGGACGGGAGGAGGTGTGGAGGAG
>NW_027468372.1:110000-112500 GCF_041734735.1 Babylonia areolata
CCAAAGTTGATAGAAAACGCGGTTCGGCATGGACGGGAGCAGGCGTTGAGGAGTAGGCCTTTTTTTGAGGGCCCAGAAAGTATTTTGGCAATTTTTTACTTTTTTATCCACAACCTTTACCTGCCTTTTTTTTCTTTTTTTCCTTTTTTCTCTCTCCGAGCATGCCAAAGTTGATAGAAAACGCGGTTCGGCATGGACGGGAGCAGGCGTTGAGGAGTAGGCCTTTTTTTGAGGGCCCAGAAAGTATTTTGGCAATTTTTGACTTTTTTATCCACAACCTTTACCTGCCTTTTTTTCTCTCCGAGCATGCCAAAGTTGAGAGAAAACGCCGTTTGGCATGGACGGGAGGAGGTGTGGAGGAGTAGTCCATTTTTGAATGGCAGCGGAAAGATTTTGGCAATTGTAGCGAGGTTCTTCGGACTTTTATCCACAACCTTTACCTGCCTTTTCCTCAGCGAGCATGCCAAAGTTGAGAGAAAACGCCCTTCGCCATTGACGGGACCAGACGTTGACGACTACGTCTTTCTTTTTTTCACGGCGCCTGAACGATTTGGGCAATTCTCCACAGCGCGTTTACTTTTTATCCACAACCTTTACCTGCCTTTTCCTCAGCGAGCATGCCAAAGTTGAGAGGAAAACGCCGTTTGGCATGGACAGGAGCAGGCGTTGACGACCAGGTCTTTTTTTTGGTCTTTTTTTTTCACAGCGCCGGAAGGATTCAGGCAATTCTCCAAAGCCGGTTACTTTTATCCACAACCTTTACTGGACCTTTTTTTTCTTTTTTTCCTTTTTTCTCTCTCCGAGCATGCCAAAGTTGATAGAAAACGCGGTTCGGCATGGACGGGAGCAGGCGTTGAGGAGTAGGCCTTTTTTTGAGGGCCCAGAAAGTATTTTGGCAATTTTTTACTTTTTTATCCACAACCTTTACCTGCCTTTTTTTCTCTCCGAGCATGCCAAAGTTGAGAGAAAACGCCGTTTGGCATGGACGGGAGGAGGTGTGGAGGAGTAGTCCATTTTTGAATGGCAGCGGAAAGATTTTGGCAATTGTAGCGAGGTTCTTCGGACTTTTATCCACAACCTTTACCTGCCTTTTCCTCAGCGAGCATGCCAAAGTTGAGAGAAAACGCCCTTCGCCATTGACGGGACCAGACGTTGACGACTACGTCTTTCTTTTTTTCACGGCGCCTGAACGATTTGGGCAATTCTCCACAGCGCGTTTACTTTTTATCCACAACCTTTACCTGCCTTTTCCTCAGCGAGCATGCCAAAGTTGAGAGGAAAACGCCGTTTGGCATGGACAGGAGCAGGCGTTGACGACCAGGTCTTTTTTTTGGTCTTTTTTTTTCACAGCGCCGGAAGGATTCAGGCAATTCTCCAAAGCCGGTTACTTTTATCCACAACCTTTACTGGACCTTTTTTTTCTTTTTTTCCTTTTTTCTCTCTCCGAGCATGCCAAAGTTGATAGAAAACGCGGTTCGGCATGGACGGGAGCAGGCGTTGAGGAGTAGGCCTTTTTTTGAGGGCCCAGAAAGTATTTTGGCAATTTTTTACTTTTTTATCCACAACCTTTACCTGCCTTTTTTTCTCTCCGAGCATGCCAAAGTTGAGAGAAAACGCCGTTTGGCATGGACGGGAGGAGGTGTGGAGGAGTAGTCCATTTTTGAATGGCAGCGGAAAGATTTTGGCAATTGTAGCGAGGTTCTTCGGACTTTTATCCACAACCTTTACCTGCCTTTTCCTCAGCGAGCATGCCAAAGTTGAGAGAAAACGCCCTTCGCCATTGACGGGACCAGACGTTGACGACTACGTCTTTCTTTTTTTCACGGCGCCTGAACGATTTGGGCAATTCTCCACAGCGCGTTTACTTTTTATCCACAACCTTTACCTGCCTTTTCCTCAGCGAGCATGCCAAAGTTGAGAGGAAAACGCCGTTTGGCATGGACAGGAGCAGGCGTTGACGACCAGGTCTTTTTTTTGGTCTTTTTTTTTCACAGCGCCGGAAGGATTCAGGCAATTCTCCAAAGCCGGTTACTTTTATCCACAACCTTTACTGGACCTTTTTTTTCTTTTTTTCCTTTTTTCTCTCTCCGAGCATGCCAAAGTTGATAGAAAACGCGGTTCGGCATGGACGGGAGCAGGCGTTGAGGAGTAGGCCTTTTTTTGAGGGCCCAGAAAGTATTTTGGCAATTTTTTACTTTTTTATCCACAACCTTTACCTGCCTTTTTTTCTCTCCGAGCATGCCAAAGTTGAGAGAAAACGCCGTTTGGCATGGACGGGAGGAGGTGTGGAGGAGTAGTCCATTTTTGAATGGCAGCGGAAAGATTTTGGCAATTGTAGCGAGGTTCTTCGGACTTTTATCCACAACCTTTACCTGCCTTTTCCTCAGCGAGCATGCCAAAGTTGAGAGAAAACGCCCTTCGCCATTGACGGGACCAGACGTTGACGACTACGTCTTTCTTTTTTTCACGGCGCCTGAACGATTTGGGCAATTCTCCACAG
>NW_027468372.1:114676-119676 GCF_041734735.1 Babylonia areolata
GAAAGCCACAGTACTCGGTCGTTGGCCGACGCGCCGAGCAGCGCGCGCGGGGACCGCAACGATATTCACCCAATGCGACGTGGCGGTGCCAAATCATTCGTTGACCGAATAGTTCTCGGTCGGGGTGTCGTACTTAGTAGAAGCAGCACCTCACTGCGATCTATTGAGACTCAGCTTGGACCAGGAGATTTGTCCGCTTTCTTTTGCAGACGGGACGCATCTTTCCTGCGCTCCTCCTCCTCCTCCACACGCACGATCCCCCTTACCTCTCTCTCTCGCTCGCCTCGCCTGCGCTCGCCTCGCTGACTCTCCGCCGATGTGCGAGAGTGGTTTGGCGGCAGGGCATGGCAGGGGGGTGTGGGTGTGCGTGTTTTTAAAAAAAAATTTTATTTTTATTTCCCCCCCTCCCTGAAAGGCTGTGGATAAAAGCATGCCCGTAAACTTGTTAAGGGAGGGCTGTGGATGATGTTGGAAGAAAAGTTAAGGTTGTGGATTAAAAAACGTTTGAGGTGGATTCTGTCCTGGGCGAGAAGGTAGGTAGGCAGGCAGGCAGGCAGGCAGGCAGGCAAAGGCGGCGTTTCATATGTCCCGTCAATGGCGAAGGGCGTTTTCTCTCAACTTTGGCATGCTCGCTGAGGAAAAGGCAGGTAAAGGTTGTGGATAAAAAGTAAACGCGCTGTGGAGAATTGCCCAAATCGTTCAGGCGCCGTGAAAAAAAAGAAAGACGTAGTCGTCAACGTCTGGTCCCGTCAATGGCGAAGGGCGTTTCTCTCAACTTTGGCATGCTCGCTGAGGAAAAGGCAGGTAAAGGTTGTGGATAAAAGTCCGAAGAACCTCGCTACAATTGCCAAAATCTTTCCGCTGCCATTCAAAAATGGACTACTCCTCCACACCTCCTCCCGTCCATGCCAAACGGCGTTTTCTCTCAACTTTGGCATGCTCGGAGAGAAAAAAAGGCAGGTAAAGGTTGTGGATAAAAAAGTAAAAAATTGCCAAAATACTTTCTGGGCCCTCAAAAAAGGCTACTCCTCAACGCCTGCTCCCGTCCATGCCGAACCGCGTTTTCTATCAACTTTGGCATGCTCGGAGAGAGGAAAAAAGGAAAAAAAGAAAAAAAAGGTCCAGTAAAGGTTGTGGATAAAAGTAACCGGCTTTGGAGAATTGCCTGAATCTTCCGGCGCTGTGAAAAAAAAAGACCAAAAAAAAGACCTGGTCGTCAACGCCTGCTCCTGTCCATGCCAAACGGCGTTTTCCTCTCAACTTTGGCATGCTCGCTGAGGAAAAGGCAGGTAAAGGTTGTGGATAAAAAGTAAACGCGCTGTGGAGAATTGCCCAAATCGTTCAGGCGCCGTGAAAAAAAGAAAGACGTAGTCGTCAACGTCTGGTCCCGTCAATGGCGAAGGGCGTTTTCTCTCAACTTTGGCATGCTCGCTGAGGAAAAGGCAGGTAAAGGTTGTGGATAAAAGTCCGAAGAACCTCGCTACAATTGCCAAAATCTTTCCGCTGCCATTCAAAAATGGACTACTCCTCCACACCTCCTCCCGTCCATGCCAAACGGCGTTTTCCTCTCAACTTTGGCATGCTCGGAGAGAAAAAAAGGCAGGTAAAGGTTGTGGATAAAAAAGTCAAAAATTGCCAAATACTTTCTGGGCCCTCAAAAAAAGGCCTACTCCTCAACGCCTGCTCCCGTCCATGCCGAACCGCGTTTTCTATCAACTTTGGCATGCTCGGAGAGAGAAAAAAGGAAAAAAAGAAAAAAAAGGTCCAGTAAAGGTTGTGGATAAAAGTAACCGGCTTTGGAGAATTGCCTGAATCCTTCCGGCGCTGTGAAAAAAAAAGACCAAAAAAAAGACCTGGTCGTCAACGCCTGCTCCTGTCCATGCCAAACGGCGTTTTCCTCTCAACTTTGGCATGCTCGCTGAGGAAAAGGCAGGTAAAGGTTGTGGATAAAAAGTAAACGCGCTGTGGAGAATTGCCCAAATCGTTCAGGCGCCGTGAAAAAAAGAAAGACGTAGTCGTCAACGTCTGGTCCCGTCAATGGCGAAGGGCGTTTTCTCTCAACTTTGGCATGCTCGCTGAGGAAAAGGCAGGTAAAGGTTGTGGATAAAAGTCCGAAGAACCTCGCTACAATTGCCAAAATCTTTCCGCTGCCATTCAAAAATGGACTACTCCTCCACACCTCCTCCCGTCCATGCCAAACGGCGTTTTCTCTCAACTTTGGCATGCTCGGAGAGAAAAAAAGGCAGGTAAAGGTTGTGGATAAAAAAGTAAAAAATTGCCAAAATACTTTCTGGGCCCTCAAAAAAAGGCCTACTCCTCAACGCCTGCTCCCGTCCATGCCGAACCGCGTTTTCTATCAACTTTGGCATGCTCGGAGAGAGAAAAAAGGAAAAAAAGAAAAAAAAGGTCCAGTAAAGGTTGTGGATAAAAGTAACCGGCTTTGGAGAATTGCCTGAATCCTTCCGGCGCTGTGAAAAAAAAGACCAAAAAAAAGACCTGGTCGTCAACGCCTGCTCCTGTCCATGCCAAACGGCGTTTTCCTCTCAACTTTGGCATGCTCGCTGAGGAAAAGGCAGGTAAAGGTTGTGGATAAAAAGTAAACGCGCTGTGGAGAATTGCCCAAATCGTTCAGGCGCCGTGAAAAAAAGAAAGACGTAGTCGTCAACGTCTGGTCCCGTCAATGGCGAAGGGCGTTTTCTCTCAACTTTGGCATGCTCGCTGAGGAAAAGGCAGGTAAAGGTTGTGGATAAAAGTCCGAAGAACCTCGCTACAATTGCCAAAATCTTTCCGCTGCCATTCAAAAATGGACTACTCCTCCACACCTCCTCCCGTCCATGCCAAACGGCGTTTTCTCTCAACTTTGGCATGCTCGGAGAGAAAAAAAGGCAGGTAAAGGTTGTGGATAAAAAAGTCAAAAATTGCCAAAATACTTTCTGGGCCCTCAAAAAAAGGCCTACTCCTCAACGCCTGCTCCCGTCCATGCCGAACCGCGTTTTCTATCAACTTTGGCATGCTCGGAGAGAGAAAAAAGGAAAAAAGAAAAAAAAGGTCCAGTAAAGGTTGTGGATAAAAGTAACCGGCTTTGGAGAATTGCCTGAATCCTTCCGGCGCTGTGAAAAAAAAAGACCAAAAAAAAGACCTGGTCGTCAACGCCTGCTCCTGTCCATGCCAAACGGCGTTTTCCTCTCAACTTTGGCATGCTCGCTGAGGAAAAGGCAGGTAAAGGTTGTGGATAAAAAGTAAACGCGCTGTGGAGAATTGCCCAAATCGTTCAGGCGCCGTGAAAAAAAGAAAGACGTAGTCGTCAACGTCTGGTCCCGTCAATGGCGAAGGGCGTTTTCTCTCAACTTTGGCATGCTCGCTGAGGAAAAGGCAGGTAAAGGTTGTGGATAAAAGTCCGAAGAACCTCGCTACAATTGCCAAAATCTTTCCGCTGCCATTCAAAAATGGACTACTCCTCCACACCTCCTCCCGTCCATGCCAAACGGCGTTTTCTCTCAACTTTGGCATGCTCGGAGAGAAAAAAAGGCAGGTAAAGGTTGTGGATAAAAAAGTCAAAAATTGCCAAAATACTTTCTGGGCCCTCAAAAAAAGGCCTACTCCTCAACGCCTGCTCCCGTCCATGCCGAACCGCGTTTTCTATCAACTTTGGCATGCTCGGAGAGAGAAAAAAGGAAAAAAGAAAAAAAAGGCAGGTAAAGGTTGTGGATAAAAAAGTAAAAAATTGCCAAAATACTTTCTGGCCCTCAAAAAAAGGCCTACTCCTCAACGCCTGCTCCCGTCCATGCCGAACCGCGTTTTCTATCAACTTTGGCATGCTCGGAGAGAGAAAAAAGGAAAAAAAGAAAAAAAAGGCAGGTAAAGGTTGTGGATAAAACTCCAAAACCTCGCTACAATTGCCAAAATACTTTCTGGGCCCTCAAAAAAAGGCCTACTCCTCAACGCCTGGTCCCCAGGCACGTGCTGGGGGCCTCAACTCAGGCTCTGCCCAATGTGGATCAAGGTCCACCTTCGCAGCGCCTTATGCGACACCCTGGTTGTGGGGGACGCGGCGTGGCGTGGCGGATCGCTCCGGTCGGCGCACAGCCGGCAACGGTCGACCCGTCCGCCTGGCTTTACTGCCCCCGCGCTTCTGTCTTTTGCACTGGCAAGCTAGCGACCGCTCGGCGTGCGAGGCCCGAGTCGGGGGACGGGAGTCTCGGGAGCCCACCAGCTCCCCGCAGGCTACCCGCCCGGCTGCCGAGCTTCCCGCCTGCGCGTCCAAGTGTGAACGCGCACGGCCGCCTCGCCGGGCTTCCTTTGCCGGGGCTCGGCTTGTCGGCCGGCGTCTCACGGTCCGTAGAAGGTTCGGTGCGTTCGCTGACGACGGGTCGAGAGAAGCGTTTTCTCTCCTCCCTCACTGACGGTCGTTGGTGCTCCCCAGCCCCTTCGGCGTCCCAAAGCGTAACGCCTGCTTCATCTCGTCAAGGGCGCGCCCGTCTCTAACCGGGCGTCGTCCGGCACGTGGAAACGGGCGGGAGACGGTGTCGAGGAGGAAGAAAGGGTGGGGTCCGGTCCGGTCCGGTCTGGTCTCCTCCTCCTCCTTCTTCTTCTTGGCGCGCCTCCCGCCGAGACCGATGGATTCGTTGCACTCTCAGGCCCTGAATCTGTTGTCCGGTGGTTTCAGTTGATAGTGCTGCCGCGGACCGCCCACGGAAAGAGCTCAGCCCTCGTTTCTGTGAGCAGCGGTCCCAACTGGCGCTGCAACCGTCTCCCGGGGGCACGCAGAATACGGGTTGCATTCTGGTTGATCCTGCCAGTAGTCATATGCTTGTCTCAAAGATTAAGCCATGCATGTCTAAGTTCACACCCTCGTACGGTGAAACCGCGAATGGCTCATTAAATCAGTCGAGGTTCCTTAGATGATCCAAATTTACTTGGATAACTGTGGTAATTCTAGAGCTAATACATGCCGACCAGCTCCGACCCCTCGGGGAAAGAGCGCTTTTATTAGTTCAAAG
>NW_027468372.1:127176-132726 GCF_041734735.1 Babylonia areolata
TTCCGCTGCCATTCAAAAATGGACTACTCCTCCACACCTCCTCCCGTCCATGCCAAACGGCGTTTTCTCTCAACTTTGGCATGCTCGGAGAGAAAAAAAGGCAGGTAAAGGTTGTGGATAAAAAAGTAAAAAATTGCCAAAATACTTTCTGGGCCCTCAAAAAAAGGCCTACTCCTCAACGCCTGCTCCCGTCCATGCCGAACCGCGTTTTCTATCAACTTTGGCATGCTCGGAGAGAGAAAAAAGGAAAAAAAGAAAAAAAAGGTCCAGTAAAGGTTGTGGATAAAAGTAACCGGCTTTGGAGAATTGCCTGAATCCTTCCGGCGCTGTGAAAAAAAAAGACCAAAAAAAAGACCTGGTCGTCAACGCCTGCTCCTGTCCATGCCAAACGGCGTTTTCCTCTCAACTTTGGCATGCTCGCTGAGGAAAAGGCAGGTAAAGGTTGTGGATAAAAAGTAAACGCGCTGTGGAGAATTGCCCAAATCGTTCAGGCGCCGTGAAAAAAAGAAAGACGTAGTCGTCAACGTCTGGTCCCGTCAATGGCGAAGGGCGTTTTCTCTCAACTTTGGCATGCTCGCTGAGGAAAAGGCAGGTAAAGGTTGTGGATAAAAGTCCGAAGAACCTCGCTACAATTGCCAAAATCTTTCCGCTGCCATTCAAAAATGGACTACTCCTCCACACCTCCTCCCGTCCATGCCAAACGGCGTTTTCTCTCAACTTTGGCATGCTCGGAGAGAAAAAAAGGCAGGTAAAGGTTGTGGATAAAAAAGTAAAAAATTGCCAAAATACTTTCTGGGCCCTCAAAAAAAGGCCTACTCCTCAACGCCTGCTCCCGTCCATGCCGAACCGCGTTTTCTATCAACTTTGGCATGCTCGGAGAGAGAAAAAAGGAAAAAAAGAAAAAAAAGGTCCAGTAAAGGTTGTGGATAAAAGTAACCGGCTTTGGAGAATTGCCTGAATCCTTCCGGCGCTGTGAAAAAAAAAGACCAAAAAAAAGACCTGGTCGTCAACGCCTGCTCCTGTCCATGCCAAACGGCGTTTTCCTCTCAACTTTGGCATGCTCGCTGAGGAAAAGGCAGGTAAAGGTTGTGGATAAAAAGTAAACGCGCTGTGGAGAATTGCCCAAATCGTTCAGGCGCCGTGAAAAAAAGAAAGACGTAGTCGTCAACGTCTGGTCCCGTCAATGGCGAAGGGCGTTTTCTCTCAACTTTGGCATGCTCGCTGAGGAAAAGGCAGGTAAAGGTTGTGGATAAAAGTCCGAAGAACCTCGCTACAATTGCCAAAATCTTTCCGCTGCCATTCAAAAATGGACTACTCCTCCACACCTCCTCCCGTCCATGCCAAACGGCGTTTTCTCTCAACTTTGGCATGCTCGGAGAGAAAAAAAGGCAGGTAAAGGTTGTGGATAAAAAAGTAAAAAATTGCCAAAATACTTTCTGGGCCCTCAAAAAAAGGCCTACTCCTCAACGCCTGCTCCCGTCCATGCCGAACCGCGTTTTCTATCAACTTTGGCATGCTCGGAGAGAGAAAAAAGGAAAAAAAGAAAAAAAAGGTCCAGTAAAGGTTGTGGATAAAAGTAACCGGCTTTGGAGAATTGCCTGAATCCTTCCGGCGCTGTGAAAAAAAAAGACCAAAAAAAAGACCTGGTCGTCAACGCCTGCTCCTGTCCATGCCAAACGGCGTTTTCCTCTCAACTTTGGCATGCTCGCTGAGGAAAAGGCAGGTAAAGGTTGTGGATAAAAAGTAAACGCGCTGTGGAGAATTGCCCAAATCGTTCAGGCGCCGTGAAAAAAAGAAAGACGTAGTCGTCAACGTCTGGTCCCGTCAATGGCGAAGGGCGTTTTCTCTCAACTTTGGCATGCTCGCTGAGGAAAAGGCAGGTAAAGGTTGTGGATAAAAGTCCGAAGAACCTCGCTACAATTGCCAAAATCTTTCCGCTGCCATTCAAAAATGGACTACTCCTCCACACCTCCTCCCGTCCATGCCAAACGGCGTTTTCTCTCAACTTTGGCATGCTCGGAGAGAAAAAAAGGCAGGTAAAGGTTGTGGATAAAAAAGTAAAAAATTGCCAAAATACTTTCTGGGCCCTCAAAAAAAGGCCTACTCCTCAACGCCTGCTCCCGTCCATGCCGAACCGCGTTTTCTATCAACTTTGGCATGCTCGGAGAGAGAAAAAAGGAAAAAAAGAAAAAAAAGGTCCAGTAAAGGTTGTGGATAAAAGTAACCGGCTTTGGAGAATTGCCTGAATCCTTCCGGCGCTGTGAAAAAAAAAGACCAAAAAAAAGACCTGGTCGTCAACGCCTGCTCCTGTCCATGCCAAACGGCGTTTTCCTCTCAACTTTGGCATGCTCGCTGAGGAAAAGGCAGGTAAAGGTTGTGGATAAAAAGTAAACGCGCTGTGGAGAATTGCCCAAATCGTTCAGGCGCCGTGAAAAAAAGAAAGACGTAGTCGTCAACGTCTGGTCCCGTCAATGGCGAAGGGCGTTTTCTCTCAACTTTGGCATGCTCGCTGAGGAAAAGGCAGGTAAAGGTTGTGGATAAAAGTCCGAAGAACCTCGCTACAATTGCCAAAATCTTTCCGCTGCCATTCAAAAATGGACTACTCCTCCACACCTCCTCCCGTCCATGCCAAACGGCGTTTTCTCTCAACTTTGGCATGCTCGGAGAGAAAAAAAGGCAGGTAAAGGTTGTGGATAAAAAAGTCAAAAATTGCCAAAATACTTTCTGGGCCCTCAAAAAAAGGCCTACTCCTCAACGCCTGCTCCCGTCCATGCCGAACCGCGTTTTCTATCAACTTTGGCATGCTCGGAGAGAGAAAAAAGGAAAAAAAGAAAAAAAGGCAGGTAAAGGTTGTGGATAAAAAAGTAAAAATTGCCAAAATACTTTCTGGGCCCTCAAAAAAAGGCCTACTCCTCAACGCCTGCTCCCGTCCATGCCGAACCGCGTTTTCTATCAACTTTGGCATGCTCGGAGAGGAAAAAAGGAAAAAAAGAAAAAAAGGCAGGTAAAGGTTGTGGATAAAACTCCAAAACCTCGCTACAATTGCCAAAATACTTTCTGGGCCCTCAAAAAAAGGCCTACTCCTCAACGCCTGGTCCCCAGGCACGTGCTGGGGGGCCTCAACTCAGGCTCTGCCCAATGTGGATCAAGGTCCACCTTCGCAGCGCCTTATGCGACACCCTGGTTGTGGGGGACGCGGCGTGGCGTGGCGGATCGCTCCGGTCGGCGCACAGCCGGCAACGGTCGACCCGTCCGCCTGGCTTTACTGCCCCCGCGCTTCTGTCTTTTGCACTGGCAAGCTAGCGACCGCTCGGCGTGCGAGGCCCGAGTCGGGGGACGGGAGTCTCGGGAGCCCACCAGCTCCCCGCAGGCTACCCGCCCGGCTGCCGAGCTTCCCGCCTGCGCGTCCAAGTGTGAACGCGCACGGCCGCCTCGCCGGGCTTCCTTTGCCGGGGCTCGGCTTGTCGGCCGGCGTCTCACGGTCCGTAGAAGGTTCGGTGCGTTCGCTGACGACGGGTCGAGAGAAGCGTTTTCTCTCCTCCCTCACTGACGGTCGTTGGTGCTCCCCAGCCCCTTCGGCGTCCCAAAGCGTAACGCCTGCTTCATCTCGTCAAGGGCGCGCCCGTCTCTAACCGGGCGTCGTCCGGCACGTGGAAACGGGCGGGAGACGGTGTCGAGGAGGAAGAAAGGGTGGGGTCCGGTCCGGTCCGGTCTGGTCTCCTCCTCCTCCTTCTTCTTCTTGGCGCGCCTCCCGCCGAGACCGATGGATTCGTTGCACTCTCAGGCCCTGAATCTGTTGTCCGGTGGTTTCAGTTGATAGTGCTGCCGCGGACCGCCCACGGAAAGAGCTCAGCCCTCGTTTCTGTGAGCAGCGGTCCCAACTGGCGCTGCAACCGTCTCCCGGGGGCACGCAGAATACGGGTTGCATTCTGGTTGATCCTGCCAGTAGTCATATGCTTGTCTCAAAGATTAAGCCATGCATGTCTAAGTTCACACCCTCGTACGGTGAAACCGCGAATGGCTCATTAAATCAGTCGAGGTTCCTTAGATGATCCAAATTTACTTGGATAACTGTGGTAATTCTAGAGCTAATACATGCCGACCAGCTCCGACCCCTCGGGGAAAGAGCGCTTTTATTAGTTCAAAGCCAGTCGGGTTCTGCCCGTCCTTTGGTGACTCTGGATAACTTTGTGCCGATCGCATGGCCTCGAGCCGGCGACGCATCTTTCAAATGTCTGCCCTATCAAATGACGATGGTACGTGATCTGCCTACCATGTTAGCAACGGGTAGCGGGGAATCAGGGTTCGATTCCGGAGAGGGAGCATGAGAAACGGCTACCACATCCAAGGAAGGCAGCAGGCGCGCAACTTACCCACTCCTGGCACGGGGAGGTAGTGACGAAAAATAACAATACGGAACTCTTTTGAGGCTCCGTAATTGGAATGAGTACACTTTAAACCCTTTAACGAGGATCTATTGGAGGGCAAGTCTGGTGCCAGCAGCCGCGGTAATTCCAGCTCCAATAGCGTATACTAAAGTTGTTGCGATTAAAAAGCTCGTAGTTGGATCTCAGGCATGGGCGCACGGTCCGCCTCGCGGCGGTCACTGTGTGTTTTGTTTCCCATCCTACGCTTCCCGGTTGTTCAGCCCATGGTGCTCTTCATTGAGCGTTTTGGGTGGCCGGAACGTTTACTTTGAAGAAATTAGAGTGTTCAAAGCAGGCACGTTGCCTGAATAATGGTGCATGGAATAATGGAATAGGACCTCGGTTCTATTTTGCTGGTTTTCGGAACACGAGGTAATGATTAAGAGGGACAGACGGGGGCATCCGTATTGCGGTGTTAGAGGTGAAATTCTTGGATCATCGCAAGACGAACAACTGCGAAAGCATTTGCCAAGCATGTTTTCATTAGTCAAGAACGAAAGTCAGAGGTTCGAAGACGATCAGATACCGTCGTAGTTCTGACCATAAACGATGCCAACTAGCGATTCGCTGGTGTTGCTTCATCGACTCTGCGGGCAGCTTCCGGGAAACCAAAGTTTTCGGGTTCCGGGGGAAGTATGGTTGCAAAGCTGAAACTTAAAGGAATTGACGGAAGGGCACCACCAGGAGTGGAGCCTGCGGCTTAATTTGACTCAACACGGGAAAACTCACCCGGTCCGGACACTGTAAGGATTGACAGATTGATAGCTCTTTCTTGATTCAGTGGGTGGTGGTGCATGGCCGTTCTTAGTTGGTGGAGCGATTTGTCTGGTTAATTCCGATAACGAACGAGACTCTAGCCTACTAAATAGTTCGCCGATCCTTCACGCGTCGGCGCTAACTTCTTAGAGGGACAAGTGGCGTTTAGCCACACGAGATTGAGCAATAACAGGTCTGTGATGCCCTTAGATGTCCGGGGCCGCACGCGCGCTACACTGAAGGAATCAGCGTGGCTTTCTCCCTGGCCCGAAAGGGTTGGGAAACCCGTTGAATCTCCTTCGTGATAGGGATTGGGGCTTGAAATTGTTCCCCATGAACGAGGAATTCCCAGTAAGCGCGAGTCATA